>NW_026711839.1:0-33827 GCF_026419965.1 Kogia breviceps
ATAAGACAGGGGTTCAACACTGACACATAAGAAACAATAGTAATAATTCTATTTCTAGCTGTAAGATGGAATAAACAACCTGAAAACCCTCCACTTTAAAAATGCTCTCAAATGCAGATGAAGTATAGCAAATATTCTTTAAGATGCACAGCTGAACTTACAATAAGGTAAAGGAACTCCTCAAGGGCTAGAAAAGAACAAGGAATTAGAAATCAGAAAGTTAAGGTCATCTGTGTTGGAGCAGGAGTTGCTCCAACCAAACCAAGAGGCTTGGGTTATAATGTCTCACAGGCATAGACAATGAGACCTTAGCCCCAGCAAGACTGAAAGTTAGAACTGAGGCCCCTAACTGAAGCCAAGACTTTCAAATGACTACATTCCCAATGAAAGGACGAACTGGGAGGCAGAGGGAAATTCACCCACTGGCCCAGAGAAACATGGAGGAAGCTTTGAATAACTGACCCGCGTTTTGGCTGGAAAAAGACTATGCTGAGAATCTGCAACAACGGACATGCGCTCACCCCAGTTTCTGGGTTAAATTTATAGGTTCGCCTGATCCAGAAACCCTCATGCCAAGAAATTAAGATGAAAATGTTTCCAAAATGTTAACATCTTTAAGGTGTCTGGCAGAAGCAAACTCAAAACTACCCTGAAGGAGTGCATCCCAAATTCAGGCCACAGAGAAATTCACAGATAACCCCATCAAAGATATGCACATAATCTAGAATTTAAAGATATGTGAGGAAATAATCCATTATGGGGGGAAAAGGTCAACAAGCACAAAAAAACAGCATCATTAATCCCCCAAGAACTTTATTTTATTTATTTATTTTTAAACACCTTTATTGGAGTATAATTGCTTTACAATGGTGCGTTTCTGCTTTATAACAAAGTGAATCAGCTATATGCATACATATATGCCCATATCTCCTCCATCTTGCGTCTCCCTCCCACCCTCCCTCCCTATCCCACCCCTCTAGGTGGTCACAAAGCACCGAGCTGATCTCCCTGTGCTATGTGGCTGCTTCCCACTAGCTACCTATTTTACATTTGGTAGTGTATATATGTCCAAACCACTCTCTCACTTCGTCCTAGCTTACCCTTCCCCCTCCTTGTGTCCTCAAGTCCATTCTCTACATCTGTGTCTTTATTCTGTCCTGCCGCTAGGTTCTTCAGAACCATTTTTTTTTTTTTTTAGATTCCACATATATGTGTTAGCATACAGTATTCATTTTCTCTTTCTGACTTACTTCACTCTGTATGACAGGCTCTAGGTCCATCCACCTCACTACAAATAACTCAATTTCGTTTCTTTTTATGGCTGAGTAATATTCCACTGTATATATGTGCCGCATCTTCTTTATCCATTCATCTGTCGATGGACACTTAGGTTGCTTCCATGTCCTGGCTATTGTAAATAGAGCTGCAATGAACATTGTGGTACATGACTCTTTCTGAATTATGGTTTTCTCAGGGTATATGCCCAGTAGTGGGATTGCTGGGTCGTATGCTAGTTCTATTTGTAGTTTTTTAAGGAACCTCCATACTGTTCTCCACAGTGGCTGTATCAATTTACATTCCCACCAACAGTGCAAGAGGGTTCCCTTTTCTCCACACCCTCTCCAGCATTTATTGTTTGTAGATTTTTTTTGATGATGGCCATTCTGACTGGTGTGAGATGATACCTCATTGTAGTTTTGATTTGCATTTCTCTAACAATTAGTGATGTTGAGCATTCTTTCATGTGTTTGTTGGCTATCTGTATATCTTCTTTGGAAAAATGTCTATTTAGGTCTTCTGCGCATTTTTGGATTGGGTTGTTTGTTTTTTTGATATTGAGCTGCATGAGCTGCTTGTAAATTTTGGAGATTAATTCTGTTAGTTGCTTCATTTGCAAATATTTTCTCCCTTTCTGAGGATTGTCTTTTCATCTTGTTTATGGTTTCCTTTGCTGTGCAAAAGCTTTTAAGTTTCATTAGGCCCCTTTTTTTTACTTTTGTTTTTATTTCCATTTCTCTAGGAGGTGGGTCAAAACGGATCTTGCTGTGATTTATGTCATAGAGTGTTCTGCCTATGTTTTCCTCTAAGAGTTTTATAGTGTCAGGCCTTACATTTAGGTCTTTAATCCATTTTGAGTTTATTTTTGTGTATGGTGTTAAGGAGTGTTCTAATTTCATTCTTTTACATGTAGCTGTCAGATTTTTCATCATTAGTGTATAGGAATGTGAGAGATTTCTGTGCATTAATTTTGAATCCTGCTACTTCACCAGATTCATTGATTAGGTCTAGTAGTTTTCTGGTAGCGTCTTTAGGATTCTCTATGTATAGTATCATGTCATCTGCAAACAGTGACAACTTTACTTCTTCTTTTCCTATTTGGATCCCTTTTATTTCTTTTTCTTCTCTGATGCAAATCAATCAATGTGATACCCCATATTAACAAACTGAAGGATAAAAACCATATGATCATCTCAATAGATGGAGAAGAAGCTTTCAACAAAATTCAATACCCATTTATGATAAAAAAAAAAAAAAAACCTCCAGAAAGTAGGCATAGAGGGAACTTACCTCAACATAATAAAGGCCAAATATGACAAACCCACAGCCAACATCATTCTCAATGGTGAAAAACTGAAACCATTTCCACTAAGATCAGGAACAAGACAACGTTGCCTACTCTCACCACTATTATTCAACTTAGTTTTGGAAGTTTTAGCCCAAGAACTTTAGATGACAGAACAGTTAGATAGAGATTCTATGAATGAATATATTTAAAATCATTACTCATAAAAGGAGACAAAGACATAAGAACAAGAAACTATGAAAAATAACAAAAACATTTTAAAAACTATCCAAATAGAGCTTTTAGAAATGAAAAACATAGTCATTCTGAATTAAAACTCAATGGATAGATTAGATAGCAAATTAGACACAGCTGAAGAAAGGAAATAGTGAATTGGGAGGTATTTCTATGAAAATTATCCAGAATGAATCACAGAGAGATAAAGAAATGGAAAATACTTTAATTTGAGCAACACTGAGGATAAAATGAGAAGATCCAACAAACTTCCAAAAGAAGGTTCAGAGAGAAATAATACAAAGGTGAGGAGGCAACATTTCCAGAATTGAAGAAAGACAGGAATTGCATAATTTAGGAATAACTTCAAATATCAAGAAAATAAGTATATATCCACATTTAACAAATTGTAGGGAAAGACTGCAAAATACTAAAGACAAAGAGAAAGTTTTTACATGAAGAATGGGGAAAGCAGGGACTGCGCACAAAGAAGCAGTAAATAAGTTGACAAGCAACTTCTTAAAGTGCAATAACAGAACCCAGAAAACAATGTGGTAAGTTTTCAAAAGGCTAAGAGAAAACAATGTCATTTTAGAATTCTAAAACCAGCCAAACTATAACTGAAGAATGAGGACAAAAAAGGACATTTTCAGACAAACTAAGATAGACACTTTTTTATTAGCAAAACTTCACTTGAAAAAAAATACAATTAAAGTGTTATTCAGCAAGGAAAGAAACTGAACATAGAAAGATTGAGATGCAAGAAAGTTGAGCAAAGATATTAGTAAATATGTGGGTATTTATAAAGAAACTAGTATAAAGCAGTGATAATAATGACATATGGGGCAAATATAAGGTAAAACTAAAATACTGGACATAAATATCATGAAAGATGAGAGGGGTAATTGAAGTTAAAACAGTCTAAGGTATTTATTAGTCAAGTATTAAGTTATTAGTCAGGAAGTATGTAAATATAATACTTAACACGAATATTAAGTATCATGTTACATTGTTAACCAGTAAAGCAGTAAGGTAACCAGTAACAAAAATAGGAATAAGATGCCTAGCTTCCAAAGAAACTGACGTGTAGGGAGGAAGAAAATTAAGAAAACTAAATTAACCAATAAAGTGGAAGATAGGAAAGTTAAAGCAAAGAAAAATAAAGGGCAAGTAAAAAATAAAAGTAAATCTTTAATCACAATAGATATAGATCTACCAGGTAAAAGAAAGTTTCTCAGATAACTTTTTAAAAATCAAAATCTGGGGACTTCCCTGGAGGTCCAGTGGTTAAGACTTCGCCTTCCAAGTGAAGGCAAAGGGGGTGCCGGTTTGATCCCTGGTTGGGGAGCTAAGATCCCACGTGCCTTGTGGCCAAGAAACCAAATATAAAACAGAAGCAATATTGTAACAAATTCAATAAAGACTTTAAAAAATGGTCCACATCAAAAATAATTAAATTTAATTTAAAAATACCCAAATTATGGCTAAATATGTTTTTATAATAGTTATGCTTAGAACATAATATTACAGAATGGTTAGAAATATAAGAATAGAGAAAGGATATACCATAAAAACACAAACCAAATGAAAGCTGATACAGCTACATAATAAAATGAGACAAAACAAACTTCAAATCAAAAGGCATTCACAGGTAAAAATATGGTCGCTATATTGTGATAAAGGAAAAGTTTACCAGAAAGATACTATAATGATAGACTATAATTATTTAATAACATGGCTTCAAAATATATAGAACTATTTAAATTATAATGAGAGACTAACTCATAAACATTGTGGGTGAATCTAGCACATGTCTCTGAATGTTCGAACAGAATAAAAAATGAAAAGATGTAGAAGATCTTTAGAGAAGGATGGAGAGGAAAGCTAGAGAACAACACAATTACCAAGAAAAAAATATACATGTATATATACATATATAGGTTTAGATGAGGTCATGAGGGTGGTGCCCATGATACAACTAGCGTTCTATAAGAAGAGAAAGACACAGTGGGGAGAAGGGGAGGGTGGGACGAATTGAAAGAGTAGCACTGACAATATACACTACCATGTGTAAAATAGACAGCTGGGGGAAGCTGCTGCATAGCACAGGGAGCTCAGCTTGCTGCTCTGTGATGAGCTAGAGGGGTGGGATGGGGGGGTGGGAGGGAGGCTCAAAAGGGAGGGGATGTATGTGTACATAGAGCTGACTCACTTTGTTCTACAGCAGAAACTAACACACCATCGTAAAGCAATGATACTCCAGTAAAAAAAAAAAAAAAGAAGAAAAGAGAAAGAGACCAGAGGCTTTTCTGTCTCTGCCGTGTGTGAACACAGCAAGAAGACAGCTGTCTGCAAACCAGGATGAGAGCTCTTACCAGACACCAAATCTGCTAGCACCTTGATCTTGGACTTCCCAGCCTCCAGCACTGTGAGAAATAAATGTTGGTTGTTTAGGTACCCAGTCTATGGTATCTGTCACAGCAACCGGAGCTGGCTAAGCCAGTAATATAACTAAGACAGAAATGTACTGGGATTCTGAGGTTCTCTTCTGACTCTAAACAGCATGTGTCAGACATTTATTAGAAGCACCACGTTCTGTTCAGGATACCCGATTAGAGACAAGGAATGAGGATGCTGGAGAGCTACAGTAAAGGAAAAAAGGACACATGAAAGTTTTAGAAGATAACTACTTAAATTCAAACCAGTGGCCGTGAGTTTATACAGGTTTACAATTAAAGGGGCTAAGATGAGCATTCATTTATACTTTAGAAAGAGATAATAGGATATGGTAAGAGTATTCTCACAAAACAGTGAGTTTCACTGAGGTAAGCTCAAGTACAAGGGAGAGAATTTAAAGTAAGGTTACAAAAATGTCTCTCAGAAGTGAAGAGGTCATGTACAGTTGGATTCACGGTATCCTTGGAAACTGGGCCACTCTCTCCACCTCTCAGGAGCTGCGTGGCTTTCAGCCGCTTCCTGTCTGCATGCCTGCTCCCTTCTCCTCTCCCCGAAGACCCCTTCCTACGTGCATCCATCAGCCTGCCAGGGGCCCAAGACAGCCACTCCAGACGCTCAGTCTACATGGTCTGAACACAGGCGGCAGTCTCTCTCATTTTCATAATTTCAAGTTACAGAAAAGAGCCACTCCATACAAGACCTAAGTCCCCAGACAGCACGGAGCCAGGAGCCTACTATCCCTCTGGATCATCCAAGGCCAGGAGAAGTGGCTGATTCTATGGGGACATGGCCTTTTAGAGCAGGAAAGCCTGTGGGCAGAGAAGCCCTAACAGAACTACCCTATACAATGAGAACGACTTACTCAATTTCCAACTGAGTAGTAGAAAACAAGGATGTAATTTGTAAGAGGAAACATTAAGGCTGATAAGTAAGAGCTTATCAAGTGGAGGAATTGTGATGTCTTGGATATTCATTCAACAGGTGTTTATTAAACACCATGGACCAGGAACTGAACCGGCCCATGTGAAACAAAGGTATTAAGCTCCCTCCATCTGCAAAGAACTCTCAAGGTAATGGAGTATGTTATTAAGAAAAGCTATGCCGTTTGCTTCTCTAGAAAATTTGAAGAGTGATCCTTCTGGAGAACTTTGAATACAGTAGAGCCCAAGGCACTCACACTATTCTTGGATGTCCTCTAGATGATACCCAGCCCTCGCTTGCACGATACTCTATGCGTTAGCTTTAGGTTTCTTGTTACTTCGGGGAATATCCACTTCATCTTAGGAAGTCTCTTGTAAAAGACAGCTAGAAATGAGTCAATTACCTTTGCGTTTTGTTGTGTTTTTTTAAATCAAGTTCAGGTAATATCCAATCAGTTTTCTCTTCCAGCATATAGAGACCCAGGATTTACCAGCACACGGAATCAAAAGTAGACAGTCAGGTGTCTCCAGCGTGAGGCTGCATTGTTACCACTATGGCCATGTGTTCTGCAGACACAGGGCTGCTGGGTTTACACAGTAGCGCCTTGCTCTGGGCTGCTCAGAGAACATCACAAATGTATTAGTCCTGATGCACTACTACATTTCTACAAGGAAATAAAATACTATTCCCTGGTGGGAAAGTTAAAGCTCGGTAAGAGTGCTTAACCCGCTGAACAGAATTAGCGATGAGAGAATCCTGAGCTCCTAATTCCCAGTCTCATGTGGGAAACAGAAAACCCACAGCCCAGCAGTTGGAACTCTCCAGGCACGATCCCAGAATCACCTGTTTCTAATTATCCCTGTTTGTGTGATGAGTTCCTGATTAGGGTCAGAGTCAGGAGAACAGAACCAGGAACAAGCAGAAGTCATAAATTTCTTTTTCTTTAAAGGGCCTGCAGGGCACTCAGGGCCAGTCCTGCAGGACCCCCAGCGATGACAGTCCCTTCTCCACGGATAAGCGAGCCTGCCTTGGAGGCACCTCCGGACAGTATTAGCCAGAACCGGACTCACTTGAGCCTCAGGTTCTTGGCCATGGAAATCCCTCCAGGTGGCTTTTTTTTTTTTTGTCATGTCTCTTTGATTGGCTGAGAGCAGTTAAGGGAGCTCAGTGGGGAAAGATAACCGGGGCTTAATACAAATTCACTAGGGCTTTGAGGCATCAGCCTGCTGAAGTTGGAAGCCCGATCTAACCCCAGCCCACACTGGCTCCCTTCCAGGGAGGTTTCGTTACCAAAAGCAGCAGAAGAGCCACTTTCTAACAGGGCTCCTATATAATCCAGCCCTGCCTGGGCGCCTGAGGTCAGCGGTGTAGGGGTCCCTGGACAGAGGCTTGGGTGAAGTACCACATGCTCTTCCATGAGAAAGACCGTCCTCAGAGTCAGTGGTTTTGAGTATGACTCTATTTCCACTGCTCTGTTCCTAGAACTCGTCACTGTGAGGGATTTTCCCCCCAAAATAAATGGATCAAACTGGATGCAGCATTACATCAAATGAAGTCCATTGACCTTTCTAATTTTTTTTTCTAAGAACAGCTAACGTGCATCTGGTCAACCACCTTTCTACCCAGGAAGGTCGGTAAAAGTGCCCTGAAACTCTACCATGTTGCGGTCCCACTGTACATTTTACACTTGTTACCTGTGGGACCTTGGGAAAATTACATAATGTAGGAAAGACTGTTTCCCCAACTGTAATGTAAGCAAGCATGACAACACTCCCTGTGTCATGGTTGTAAAGATTAAAGGAGAAAATGTAACCATTTGGCCTCCATCATAGTAATAATTGTTTCAAGTAAAGAATCATCAACCAAGATGCTAAAATTAGTGGCTGAAAGTATGATAAGAAACAGGATATAGGGCTTCCCTGGTGGCGCAGTGGTTGAGAGTCCGCCTGCCAATGCAGGGGACACGGGTTCGTACCCTGGTCTGGGAGGATCTCACATGCTGCGGAGCAGCTGGGCCCGTGATCCGTGGCCGCTGAGCCTGCACGTCCAGAGCCTGTGCTCCGCAACGGGAGAGGCCACAACAGTGAGAGGCCCGCATATGGCAAAAAAAAAGAGAAACAGGATATATACATAGTCTCAAAGAATCTACATCACGTGCCTCCTGATAAACGGGACTGAGAACACATCAGCACAACTGCCCACCAAAATCTCATAACCTGAGTCTAGTCACGTGTAAACACTAGACAGACCCAAACAAGAGATAGACTACATACAACTGGCCTGTATTCTTCAAAAATGTCCAAGTTATAGGAGTAGGCAGAATAATCCTCCCCCTTCCCCCCCCCCCAGAATACCTGGAAATTGTGAACAGGTTACCTTGCATGGCCAAAGGGTCTATCAAGGTGTAGAGATTATCCTGGATGAACCTGGTGGGCCCAATCTAATCACATGGGGCCTGAAAGCAGAGACTGCCCTCCCCAGCTGTGGTCAGATGTGATGTAAGATACATCACTGGTACAACCATTTGAGAGAGACTCAACCCAACTGGGCATTGCTGGCTTTGAAGACAAGGAAGGGACCACACCCCCAAGGAATGCAGGAAGCATCTAGACACTGGAAAAGGCGAGAAAACAAGTTATCCCTTAGAGCCTCCAGAAAGGAGCACAGCCCTGGTGACACCTTAATTTAGCCCAGTGAGACCATGTCAGACTTCTGACCTACACAACTGTAAGACAATACACTTGTGTTGTTAAAGCCACTAATTTCATGGTAAACTGTTAGAGCAGAGTGGAAAACTCTGAGGATCTGCTGCAGCAGAAAGGAAACTAAAGAGGCATGAAAAATACATGCAATGTATGATCCTGGGTTGAATCCTGGACCAAAAATAGAATATTGGTTGTACAGTTGAAAACTCTGAGTGAGATCTGTAGTGTAGATAGTATTATTGTATCAGTGTTAATTTTCTGATTGGGGTCATTGTGCTAATCATGGAAGAGAATGATCTTGTTTGAGGAAATACATACTGAAGAATTTAAAGGGGCATCATATCTGCAACTTATTATCAAGTGTTTCAGAAAAAAATGTGTATGTGAGATGTAGATAGATGATAGATAACAGATAGATGATAGATAATAGGTATGTTGATATATAGACAAAGATATATGGAGAGAGATGATAGATAATTAGATAGATTAGATAGATAGATTAGATAGATATGTACAGAGAGAGAAAAAGAGAGAAGTATGGTAAAATGTTAGCATTTGGTGAATTTGTGTTGTGAAGAGTATACAGAAATTCTTTGTACCATTACTACAACTTCTTTATATGTTTAAAATTTTTCAAAGTGAGAAATCTGAAATAATGAAAAGTGAAAAATGTATGTAATGTACTCAGCTCTCAGCTGGCACTCAGAATATTTCTAGTGAATCTAGACTTTTCTTTTTCTTTCTGGGTCTAGCATCAGTGCCCTCCTTGTCCATGGTAGGAGAGAATGAATGGGGTTCAGAGGTTAGGAGCACAGACTCTGGAGCCAGAATAGGTTTGAATCCTGTCTTTGACACTGACTAGGTGTGTGACTTTGGACAAGTCACTAAACCACTCTGGCCCGCAATTTTCTCATGTATGAAAAGGGGGTAATACCTACACCAAGCTTGAATGATGTATATAAAGTACATAGAACAGTCCTAGGCATGTAATAAGCTCTACATAAGTTGGGCTGCTACATAGTGGGGTCTGAGAGGGTATCAGAAGGACCCTTGTCTAAAGAGTCATCTGCAGACTTCTCCAGCCTGCAGTTGAGGTTCTACCACTAGAGTTTATCATTCCAGGTTAGAATTTATTTATTGCCTAAATTCACTGAGTCTTATCCATTATTTAGAGATTTGTATGTAAGTATATCAGCCAGAGCTTTTACAAAGAGCAGATTCCTATGATAATATCAATATAAAGACAGCACACAACAAATAACAAGTGTTGGCAAGGATGTAGAGAAAACTAAACTCTCATGCACTAATGGTGGGAATGTAAATTGGTGCAGCCACTGTAGAAAACAGTATGGAAACTCCTCAAAAAATTAAAAATAGAACTACCACATGATCCAGCAATTCTGTTCCTGGGTATTAATCCAAAGAAAATGAAAACAATCATTTGTAAGGATATATGCACCTCTATGCTCACTGCAGCATTATTTACAATAGCCAAGCTATGGAAGCAACCTAAGTGCCCATCAATAGATGAATAGATAAAGAAGGTGTAGTGTGTATATACACATATATGAATATATATATATGAATATATACATGAATATTACTCAGCCATGAAATATTGCCATTTGCAACAACATGGATGGACCTAGAGGGTATTATACTTAGTGAAATAAGTAAGAGAGAGAAAGACAAATATCACAAATACCATGTGATTTCACTTATATGTGGAATCTAAAAATCAAAACAAATGAACAAACGTAACAAAGCAGAAACAGAGTCATAGAGAACAAACAGGTGGATGCAAGAGCAGAGGGTTGTGGGGGGATGAGAGAAACAGGTGAGGGAGGTTAAGAGGTATGAGCTTCCAGTTGCAAAATAAATGAGCCAAGGGTATGAAATGTGCAGTGTGAGGCACAGAGGCAATAACTATGTAACATCTTTGTATGGTGACAGACTGTAACTAGACTTATCATGAAATGTACGGAAATACTAAATCACTATGTCATATAACAGGAATTAACATAGTACTGAAGGTCAATTATACCTCAAAAGCATGCAAACAAACAAACAGACCCACAGAAAGAGATCATATTTGTGGTTATCAGAAGTGAGGGGTGGGAGGAGGGGGAATTGGATGAAGGCCATCAAAAGGTACAAACTTCCAGTTATAAGATCAATAAGTACTAGGGATGTCATGTACAACATGATGAATACAATGAACACTGCTTGATGTTGTATATGAAAGTTGTTAACAGGCTAAATCCCAAGAGTTCTCATCACAAGGAAAAACATGTTTTCTATTTCTTTAATTTTATATCTATATGAGATGATGGATGCTCACCAAACCTATTGTGGTCATTATTTCATGATGTATGTAAGTCAAATCAGTATGCGGTACACCTTACACTTATACAGTGCTGTATGTCAGTGATATCTCAATAAAATTGGAAGAAAAAAAAATGAAAGACAGCACAAAGGGACCAACCCTAAGGAGTATGTCTCACCTCAAAAAGAGTAACACTGAGGGGCTTCCCTGGTGGTGCAGTGGTTGAGAATCTGCCTGCCGATGCAGGGGACACGGGTTCATGCCCCGATCCAGGAGGATCCCACATGCCGCGGAGAGGCTGGGCCCGTGAGCCATGGCCTCTGAGCCTGCACGTCCGGAGTCTGTGCTCCACAATGGGAGAGGCCACAACAGTGAGAGGCCCGCGTATCACAAAAAAAAAAAAAGAGAGAGAGAGTAACACTGAAAAGGTAAATGCCAGAATGAGAGATAAACTGATGACTATAAATCAATTCAATTTTATTATCTGAGGGCATAACACTCAGAGATGATCACATATAAAAGAACCAGAATCACACTGACATCAGACTTCTCAACAGCAACAATGAGTTCAAGAAGACAATGGAGTAACAGTTTTAAAGTGTCTGAAAGAAAAGAACTTTGAACCTATTACCTTCTAATCATCTGAATTGTCATTTAAATGTAAAGGTGTAAAAAAAAGTATTCTTAGAAATACACCACCTGAAAAATTTGTCACACACACAAAAATCCATATTGAAAACATTTTCAGAGAAAGAACTCAAATATGAAAAGAAATAAGACCAAGAGAACCTGCAAAAATTATAGAGAGGAAGGATCATCAAAGTTTATTGATATCTTAAATATTTTAAATTAAAGGCCAGGGCTAAATAAGAGAAAAAAGAAAATATATCCATTAAAAAAATGAAAATCCTAGTCAATACTTTCATGAGTAGCCTTTTAAAATAGGACTATAGAAGTTGGTTGGTTTAAGAAACCAATAGGGATAAACAGAAATATGACCTTAAGTTAAAGGCAAACAACAGGAGAACAAAAATAGAATGCAAAATCCTTAAGGTGCAGAAGAAATGTCAATCCATTCAGCGGAAACTAGGAAGAGAAGAATATAGGAAAACAAATGGAAAATACAAGATAGCAGAAATAAATCTTATCATAATAGCAATTACATTAAATCTAAATGAGTTAAACTACTGAATCAAAAAGACAGTCTTGGGACTTCCCTGGTGATCCAGTGGTAAAGAATCCACCTTACAATGCAGGGGACACAGGTTCAATCCCTGGTCAGGGAACTAAGATCCCACATTCCACAGGGTAACTAAGCCCACGTGCCACAACTACTGAACTTGTGTGCCTCAACTAGAGAGCCCGGTAGAGCCTGAGTGCTGCAAACTACAGAGCCCATGTGTCTGGGCGGCACAACTGAAGAGAAGAAAACCCACACACCACAACTAGAGAAGACTGCATACCACAACGAAAGATCCCACACACCTCAGTGAAGATCCCACGTGCCACAACTAAGACCCAATGCAGCCAAAAAACAGTAAATTTAAAAATAAATAAATCTTAAAAAAAAAAAGAGTCTTACTGACTTAAAAATCTAAGGTCCAACCACCTATTGCCTACATTGACAAGCTTAAAACAAAAAGTCACAGAAAGGTTGACAGTAAAATAATCACTCTCTATTGCTTTATATATAAATACTTTTTTTTTTGCGGTACGTGGGCCTCTCACTGCTGTGGCCTCTCCCGTTGCGGAGCACAGGCTCCGGACGCGCAGGCTCAGCGGCCATGGCTCACGGGCCCAACCGCTCTGCGGCATGTGGGATCCTCCTGGACCGGGGCACAAACCTGTGTCCCCTGCATTGGCAGGCGGACTCTCAACCACTGCGCCACCAGGGAAGCCCTATAAATACTTTTTTAATGCTTATTTTAAACCCTTGTTCCATCTGTTCTAATAATTCTACTTCAGATGGTTGTTATATGTAGCCCAGTTTTTTGAGGTGTTGTATTCCCCCAGTATCTAGTCATCTTAACTTCTAAGTTCATGCTTCCTGGAAATATCAGCTACTCAGTAGGGTGATTTATGGTGGGGAGAGGGAATGGTTGTGGCCAAAGGTAGGCCCCCATAGGGGTGGAAGTAGACCTAGGCCCAGGAGAGAGGCCCAGGCACCAAAAAATCACTTGCATCACCTGTTTTCTACCACTCCCTGGGCAAATGCTCAGCTTAGGACTTCACTTGCAAATGTTAGGGAGAAGCAGTCTGAGGTGCATATGACTTCCCTGGGTGACTGTCTCTCACCCAGCCACACAATGGAATCACCTGGGGAGCCATTAAACATCCTAAAACCTTGGTCCTACACCCAGAGATTCTGACTGGCTCATTGGTCTTGGGTGAGGTCTGAGAGATGGGTTTGAAAGCTCCCTGGTGATTCTAAAGTACAGCCAAGATTGAAAGCCATCTGCACGGGTGTCACCCACTAGTCCTGAGGGTATAGAGCAGCAGGTGGCCCAAGGCCTGAGCTCACTCCACACAGGTGTTCTCAAGCCCTCTCCCAGCAGAGTTCAAGCCCTAACAGGTATCCCGCTAACACCTGCATATGCTGCCTGGGCTGGTTCCCAGTTAAGGTATTGACAATGATGGTCCCAAAGTCACACTTTATCTTATCCTCTCCCTGATGTCCCAGCCATACCCCACTCCAGCCTAAGACACACTCACACCCACAGTCTCCCTCAAGGCTTTCTCTTGTCAGGGTTTTGTTTTTATTTTTGTAGTGTTTGTCATTGTTGTCATTTAGTCCCTGAATTCCATGCTCTTCTAAAGTTTCTTCAGAGTTGACTTTGGAGAAAGGAGCCAGTAGCCCACGTAAGTTTGCCATCTGGCAAAATCCCAAAGTCTGAAGGCCAAAGGGTTGTTTGCTTGTGTGATTTTTTTAAAGACAAATGCACAGGGAGGGAGAACAGAAAAAGTGCTGGAAACAGTAATATGAGAGATAACTGCCCTAGCACATCTGGAGAAGCCCAATCCTAAGGTAATGGTGGGAAAGCTAAGAACCAATGAGATTTGCATTGCAGGCACCTTAAAAGGCTCAGAATTTATCAACACCAGAGTCTTCCAGAACTGGGGGGGGGAAGGGGAGGTGGCTGAAATCCACAGGACTGGGTGAGAGCTGTTTGGGAAGTAGTTAGAGCCCTAGACCCCCTTCCCCAGTCTATATAGATGAGCAGCAGCCCCTTACCCATTCTGGTGGCACACCAGGCGCTCATTCTCTGGGGAGGAGAAAAATTGGACTGGAAGCTGAGCAGCACAGTTGAGGACACAAGCTCTATAACAAAACCCCGGGAAATAAGTGAGCCCATACAAACTCATTGTTGCAAGTGAGTGTAATAGGAGTGCCAACCCTCTCCCCGCTCAGTTCCAAAGCCAGACCTCTACTCTCCAGGCAAGAGACTAGCAACTTTCTCTCTAAGCAGTCAGACCCACCAAGAGGAAAGATCTAGGCTCTGATTTCAGGTTCCCTAACAAACAGCCATCCTATAGTGAAGCTCAAAATTGACAAGCCCTACCCAAGCAGCTTTGCAGTCCTCACTTTTCATCATGATCAGACAAGCCAGGATGACAGGACTTCCAAAGAAAGTCTCTAATGCAGAAGATGGAGGCCACCAAATAAACAGGAGGTAGCTGCTTGAAGGAAACAAACAAAAGACTGGGAGAAGAAACTTTTAAAAATATAACTATCATTCATATACTCAGAGAAATAAGAAAAGATATTGCATCCAAGGCATGTCTGTATTTTTTTAAAGGAGGAAGAGGGCATTCTGACAAAAAAAAAAAAATAGAAATTAAAGCATAACCTGAAAAAAATAGCTTCAGAAAGAATAAAATACTTAGGAATTTTATTTCATTTTATTTATTATAGAACACTTAGGAGACAAAAGATTTGTACACTGAAATCTATGAAACACTGGTGAAAGAAATTTTCAAAGACATAAGTAAATGGAAGACATCTCATGTTCATGGACGAAGACTTAACATTGCTAAGATATACAGATGGTAAGACATACATCTACCCAAAATTATGTACAGATTCAATGTAATCTCTATCAAAACCCCAACACTGATTTTTTCAGAAATAGAAACACCTGTTCTAAAATTCATATGGAATCTCAAGGGATCTAAAACAATAGCTAAAACAATCTAGAAAAAGAAGGACAAAGTGGGAGGATTCACACTTCCTAATTTCAAAACTGATTACAAAGTTACAGTAATTAAAACAGTGTAGGAACTTCCCTGGTGGCGCAGTTGTTAAGAATCCACCCGCCAATGTGGGGTACATGGGTTCAAGCCCTGGTCCGGGAAGATCCACGTGCCGCGGAGCAACTAAGCCCGTGCGCCACAACTACTGAGCCCGAGCTCTAGAGCCTGCGAGGCACAACAACTGAAGCCCACGCACCTAGAGCCTGTGCTCCGCAACAAGAGAAGCCACCGCAGTGAGAAGCCCGCGCACCACAACAAAGAGTAGTCCCTGCTCTCTGCAACTAGAGAAAGCCCACACGCAGCAACAAAGACCTAACGCAGCCAAAAATAAATTAATTGATTAATTAATTTTTTAAAAAGGCAGTGTAGTACTCACATAAGGACAAATACAACAATGGAATAGAAGATAGCCCAGAAATGAACCCTCACATATATGAGCAATTGATTTTCGACAAGGGTGCCAAGACCATTCAATGGGAAAAGGACAGTTTTTCAACAAATGGTGCTGGGTACACTGGCTATCCACATGCAAAAGGATGAAGTTGGACCCTTACCTAAAATCATGTGTAAAATTTATTCAAAACAGATCAAAGACCTAAATTTACAAGCTTTACAAAAACTGTAAAATTCATAGAAGAAACCATAGGGAAAATTTTTACGGCATTGCATTTGGCAATGATTTCTTGGATATGACACCAAGAGCACAGGCAACAAAAGAAAAAATAGATAAACTGGACTTCATCAAAATTAAAGCTTTTGGGGCTTCCCTGGTGGCGCAGTGGTTGAGAATCCGCCTGCCGATGCAGGAGACACGGGTTCGTGCCCTGGTCCGGGAAGATCCCACATGCCGCGGAGCAACTAAGCCCGTGAGCCATTGCCGCTAGGCCTGCGCGTCCAGAGCCTGTGCTCCGCAACGGGAGAGGCCACAACAGTGAGACGCCCGAATACCGCAAAAAAAAAAAAAAAAAAAAAAAAAAAAAAAAAAAAAAAAAAAAAAAATTAAAGCTTTTGGGAATTCCCTGGCGGTCCAGTGGTTAGGATGCGGTGCTTTTACTGCCGTGGGCTGTGGGCCGTGGGCCGGAATTTGATCCCTGGTTGGGGAACTAAGATCTTGCAAGCCACACAGTGCTGCCAAAAACAAAAAAAATTAAAACTTTTTGTTCATCAAATAATACTATCCACAGAGAAAAAAAGGAAACCCAAAGAACAGGAGAAAATATTTGCAAGTCATATATCTGAGAAGGGATTAACATCCAGAATATATCAATGACTGCTAAAACTCAAGAGCAATAACAAACAATTTAATTGAAAAATGGGCAAATGATTTAATAGACATTTCTCCAAAGAACATATAAAAATGGCCAGTAAGCACAGGAAAAGTTGTTCAACATCATTAATCATTAGGGAAATGGAAATCAAAATCACAGTGAGATACTACTTCACACCTATTAGGATGGTTATTATTTTTTTAATGGAAAATAACAAGGATTGGTGAGGAGGTAGAGAAATTAGGAACTTCATGCATTGCTGGTGAGAATGCAAAACAGTTCAGCCACTCTGGAAAACAGTTTGATGTTTCCTCAACAAAGTTTTTTTTAAAAGTTAAATGTAGAAAAGTTAAATATAGAATTACCATATGATTCAGCAATTCCATTCCTAGGTACATACCCAGAAGAACTGAAAGCAGGACTCAAACAGATAATTGTACACCATGTTCATAGCAGCATTATTTCCAATAGCCAACAGGTAGAAACAACCCAAACACCAGGTGAATGGATAAATGTAATATATACATACAATGGGATATTATTCAGTCACAAAAAAGAATAAACTTATGATACATCCCGCAAAATGGATGAACCTTAAAAATGTTAGGCTAAGTTAAACAAGCTAGACAACAAAGGACAAATATTATATGATTTCATTTATATGAGGTACCTAGAATAGGCAAATTCATAGAGACAGAAAGTAGAGCGATGATTACCAGGGCCTGGGAGGATGGGGAAATGAGGAGTTAATACTGTTTAATGGGTACAGAGTTTCTGTTTGAGATGATGAAAAAGTTCTGGAAATAGATAGTAGTGATGGTTTCACAATGTTGTAAGTGTACTTAATGCCACTGAGTTGTACACTTAAAAATGGCTAAAATGCTCAATTTTATGATATATATAGTTTACCACAATAAAAATAAATAAATAAAATCCCAACAGAAACCAGAATACTCAATAGAGGGCTGACAGATAAAATTAAGAAAATAGAGCAAAAGAACAGAGACAAACAGGCAAGAAAAAAATAGGAAAAATGAGAATCAGAACAGAAGATCAACATCCAAACAATAGGAAATCCAGAAAGAGAATAGAAAAAATGGTGTAAAGAGGGGGTGAAATCCAATGAAATCATTCAAGAAAATTTCCCTAAATTGACGGATATGAATTTCTACATTGAAAGCACCCACCAAATACCCAGCAAGCTGCCTACAGACAGACCACATCAAGGATTATCACAGAGAAAGTTCAGAACCAGGAGTCCAGCCAAGGTGCCTGGGTCTATGCCAGTGCCCCACACTGGCATCTGAGCAAGAAAGCAGAACATATTAGCAAGGCAAGGATCCCCAGATTCGATCCAGTTCACTCAGATTCCAGATTTCAACATCCTGCCTTTCCTTACCATGTGTGTGCACACACATGTGTGTTTAATGACTATGAATCCAGTGCCACTTTGCACAGATTGCTGAATCAAGCACCATGCATGGATACCTGTGAGTAATAAATGATCCTTGCCCTCAAGATACTCAGATTCTAGTGGAGAAGAGAGGCATCCTTTTCAGTAATAATAGAATAAACCAGAGCTGAGAGGAGGGTGGAGAGCTGAAACAAAGTTAGGAGCCTCACATTCTCAAAACAAAACATGTGATTAACAGCTCAGCATCCTTGGCACAGAAGATGTTGGACTCATTGATTCTTAGAAGCAGAAAACAGACTGGCTGCACCAGAAAAGAAGCACTTAGTTGTAAATCCCTTACCAGTACCAGGGTTGTGCTAGGAATCATTCTTGGTTTCTGTTTTAAGATATTCATTCCATAAATTGGAAAAAAAAGAGGGGGGGGTCCTCCCCTCACCTTCCAGGCAAGGAACTAAATATTTCACCTTTTGCATTCCTCTTTACAATGCTCAGCCCTCCAAATGTGTTCATTATGTGATAAACTCTGAGTGTTTCTGAAAAGACAGACCATAAACAATCTTGGGCAATATGTTGAGCTAAAGATACTGCAGCCTCTTCACTGTGAATGATCAATTATAATCAATTAGTTCAACAATTCTCATCCCATCAAAATTTAAAAATTAAAAAATTATACATGACTGATGAGCTGCTCTGCTCCACTGGGTCATAATCTGCATTTTAAAGTATCTGTATTCACAACTGCAAGGTAAACTGAACCTCATTGGTGCTATTGTTACTGACTTTCTGATAATTAATGGGAATTTTTCAAATTGTCTGAATCTCTATTTAAATGATTTATATAATGGACCTTCAGAGTTGCCGTTACAATCTATCACATTGTAATGAAGTAACTTAGGTGTGTTTATTACCAATTTACAGTGAATATGGCAGACTGGAGTTGATAAAACTTTTTTTTCCTCTTGCTTTCCTTGTAGTTCTAACATTGTGTTAGAACATAACACATGACACATCTTAACACGTGAGACATTCGTAGTTTGAAGCCATAGATATTTTATTTGGGGTGCTGGCCAGTCTCTGGTGATTTATGACATTATTTCATTACAAATTGCTGTAAGGACAACCATTGTTCAACCACGAGGTGTTGTGCATTTACTCATAAATTTTCAGGAATGAGACAGTGTGTGTGCCAGGAATGATGGAATACTGTTTACTTTTCCCTCCTCCAACTCTCTTAAAACAAAAGGATGTTTTAGGAAATGGGGTTTAGGAGTCCAGCCTGAGTCCAAGCTAGCATGTGCATATCTCAGGTGTAAGCCAAAGCAGAGACATCACGATCTCTGCTTAACTTTAACTAAAAGAGGAACAATATTCACTCCATCTCTCTATCAATATGGCAGGACATCTACAGTAACAAAGCGGAGTTCTTACAGAAATATAAGCTCCTCTAAGGCCAATAGAACCTTATTTAAATTTGTTTCATTAGGTCCCATTTGTTTATTTTTGTTTTTATTTCCATTTCTCTAGGAGGTGGGTCAAAACGGATCTTGCTGTGATTTATGTCATAGAGTGTTCTGCCTATGTTTTCCTCTAAGAGTTTGATAGTTTCTGGCCTTACATTTAGGTCTTTAATCCATTTTGAGCTTATTTGTGTGTATGGTGTTAGGGAGTGTTCTAATCACATACTTTTACATGCACCTGTCCAGATTTCCCAGCACCACTTATTGAAGAGGCTGTCTTTTCTCCACTGTATATTCTTGCCTCTTTTATCAAAGATAAGGTGACCATATGTGCGTGGGTTTATCTCTGGGCTTTTTGTCCTGTTCCATTGCTCTATATTTCTGGTTCTGTGCCAGTACCATACTGTCTTGATGACTGTAGCTCTGTAGTATAGTCTGAAGTCAGGGAGCCTGATTCGTCCAGCTTTGTTTTTCTTTCTCAAGATTGCTTTGGCTATTTGGGGTCTTTTGTGTTTCCATACAAAATTGTGAAATTTTTTTGTTCTAGCTCTGTGAAAAATGCCAGTAGTAGTTTGATAGGGATTGCATTGAATCTGTAGATTGCTTTGGGTAGTAGAGTCATTTTCACAATGTTGATTCTTACAATCCAAGAACATGGTATATCTCTCCATCTATTTGTATCATCTTTAATTTCTTTCATCAGTGTCATAATTTTCTGCATACAGGTCTTTTGTCTCCTTAGGTAGGTTTATTCCTAGGAAACCATAAACAAGACCAAAAGACAACCCTCAGAATGGGAGAAAATATTTTCAAATGAAGCAACTGACAAAGGATTAATCTCCAAAATCTACAAGCAGCTCATGCAGCTCAACATCAAAAAAACAAACAACCCAATCCAAAAATGGGCAGAAGACCTAAGTAGACATTTCTCCAAAGAAGATATACAGATTGCCAACAAACACATGAAAAAATGCTCAACATCATTAATAATTAGAGAAATGCAAATCAAAACTACCATGAGATATCATCTCACATGGGTCAGAATGGCCATCATCAAAAAAATCTACAAACAATAAATGCTGGAGAGGGCGTGGAGAAAAGGGAACACTCTTGCATTGCTGGTGGGAATGTAAATTGATACAGCCACTATGGAGAACAGGATGGAGGTTCCTTAAAAAACTAAAAATAGAACTACCATATGACCCAGCAATCCCACTACTGGGCATATACCCTGAGAAAACCATAATTCAAAAAGAGTCATGTACCACAATGTTCATTGCAGCTCTATTTACAATAGCCAGGAGATGGAAGCAACCTAAGTGTCCATCATCGGATGAATGGATAAAGAAGATGTGGCACATATATACAATGGAATATTACTCGCCATAAAAAGAAACGAAATTGAGTTATTTGTAGTGAGGTGGATGGACCTAGAGTCTGTCATACAGAGTGAAGTAAGTCAGAAAGAGAAAAACAAATACCGTATGCTAACACATATATATGGAATCTAAGGAAAAAAAAAAGTCATGAAGAACCTAGGGCTAAGACGGGAATGGGGACGCAGACCTACTAGAGAATGGACTTGAGGATGTGGGGAGGGGGAAGGGTAGGCTGTGACAAAGTGAGAGAGTGGCATGGACATACCAAACGTAGAATAGATAGCTAGTGGGAAGCAGCCGCATAGCACAGGGAGATCAGCTCAGTGCTTTGTGACCACTTGAAGGAAGACAAGAAGAAAAATATTTTGAAGAAAAGTGATGGAGGAATTTTGCAGGTACTATCTCTGAAAGCAGTTGTAAAGATTTTTGAAGGCCTTGCACTGTGTTCTCCTTACAGGGCTTTAGGGAGCGTTTGGGGACCTGGGAACGTGCAAGACTAGCGGTCAGAGAGACTGGGTAGAGGAGGTGTAGCTCTGTCATGAACCAATCCCAAGGCTTTGCCTGAATGCAAGCTCTCTGGACTTCCTCCTGAAACATGGGAATGAGCAAGGAGATGGCAAAGTTTCCTTCCAGCTCTAACATTCCCTATCTAACAAATGAGAAAAGCACACGTTCTGAAGTGGGCCAGTAGGGTTTGTTCGTGGTGGCTGTTTTACAAACTAACCACCTGTTCAGTTTTCCACTTGCCTTTGTTTCTGCCCTTTGCCCCAGCCAGTGACTGTGAGAAGACTTACACATAGCTCCTCACAGAAAACGGGCCCTGCACGCACGAAAGCAATGCTTTTGTTTTCACATGTGCTTACAATCTGTGTGTTTACAATCTTGTTTTCCTGTGCTTACAATCTGGCCTAAGGGGTGACCCTAACATTTTCAGTGAAATTAAAGAAATGACAAGAAAAAAAAAAAAAAAAAACCTTATTCAAATTTGTTATTCCCTAAATCTATTGAGTTCAATGTCTGGCAAATGGCAGTTGCTCAATAAACAGAATTTGAGTTAATCTACATAAGTCTTTAAGTTGTGAAATACATATTTGAAAAATAAAATCAATGTTCAAGAAATCTTATTTGAAGGGTGCATGCAATAGGGCAGTCTCTTGTAATTATAAGATATTTGTAATATGATTTGAGGTCTTGGGCATAATACCATTTTTCATTCTTGATCTTTTAATTATCTTTCACATTTCTTAAATATTATAAATATGCAAAATGATGACATTTTTTCATCTAACTCATTTTGAGAGAACATAAAGGAAATAACCTTTTTAAAAACAAAGAATGCTACGTAATGATTAACAAATACAGGTATTTCCTAATTCAGCAAGTTCAAATGTATGAAAGTATAGATTTTTCCAGATATATAGGAGTTCTCTATACCAATATTTCTATTTTTGTGCATTGTAATTTTTATAATAAAAAGTTTTAAGTGAGAACTATTGAGTTTTACTAGTTGGTCATGTTACACAAAGAGTGACCCAGAATTATGAGACCCTCAAAGCATTTTTTTCATTGAACCTTTAAATTTCTTATAATATGTTCTCCCCTTTTGTGTTCATTTTTCTTTCATCTAAAGTATTTTACAAGTTTTTTTTATCAAGGCTTCAAATTTAAGCTCTCTTTGTGTGTCTGAAAATGTTTTTTTTTTCCCTATTAGATTTCTTTAGGAATAATTTGTATACAACAAGTTGCATTCATTTAGATGTTTCATTATATGCAAATACTCATAACACTCCCACTACAGTCAAGGTACAGACATTTCCATCACCCCCAGAAGATTATCTGTGACCCTTTGCCGTCCACCCCTACCTCTGTCCCAGCTCTAGGAAACCACAGATCTGCTTTATGTCACTATCAATTATTTTACAGTTTATATAAATGGAAAAATATAGTTCATACTCTTTGTATCTGACTTCCTTCATTCAGCATGATTTAAAGATCCATGTTGCTGTATGTTTCCATAGTTTGTTCCTCTGTACTGCTCAGCAATACTCCACATATTAGATACACCACATATTGTGTATCTATTTACCAGTTGATGGATATTTTGGATTATTTCCAGGTTTTGGCTATTGTGATTAAAGTTACTATGAACATTTCTGCATAAATATTAGTATGTATATGGTTTTCAGTTTTGGGTGGTAAATACCTAAGAGTGGAATGCCTGGATCTTATGGTGAGTATATGTATAACTTTGTTAAGACACTAACAAACAGATTTCCAAAGTGGTTGTAACACTGTATTCTCAAAAGCAGTTCATGAGAGTTCTACTTGCTCTACATCCTTGATAACACTTGGTATTGTCAGTCTTTTAATTTTAGCACTTCTCTAAGTAAATAGTGGTTTCTCATTATAGTTTTTGTTTGGTTTGGTTTGGTTTTGCATTTCCCTGATGGCTAATCATGTTAAGCATCTTCATTGACCATTCTTTACCTTCCTTTGAAAAGTATTTGTTCAAATATTTGTTTTTTATTTTGTATTGGGTTGTTTCTCTTTTTATTATTGAATTATAAGAGTTCTTTATATATTCTGGATACAGCCTTTTGCCAGATATATGCGTAGCAAATATTCCATTCTCTAGCTTTTCTTTTTCTTAATGGTATCTTTCAAGAGAAAAAGTTTTTAATTTTGATAAAGTTCAATTTATCAATTTCTTTTCTTTCATGTTCATGTTTATTTGTGTCCTATCAGAGCAATTTTGTCTTTCCTAAGGTCAAAAAGATTTTCTCCTATGTTTTCTTCTAGTTTTATTGTTTTAGCTTTTCTATTTTGTTTGTGTTTGTTTTGGGTTTTGTTTTTTACTCCTATTCTGAAAAGATGATTTAACCAGCTGTAGAAATCTAGCATGGCAGTTGTTTTCTCTCAACAATTTTAAGGTATTATTCCATCATCTGGTATCTCCTGTTGCTGATGAAAAATCTGCTATCAGTCTGACTGCTGCTCCTTTTAAGTAATCTGTATTTCTCTCAGATACCTTTTATTTCTTTATTCTTGCCACTCTGTAGTTTCACTAAGTTTATCTAGGTGTGAGTGGTCATTTGCTCTGCTTAACAATTAGGATGTCTTTTTCATCCCAGGATTCGGGCCTACCTTTGATTCTAGAAAAGTCTTAATCCATTACCTTTTTCAAATATTGTTTCTCTCCCATTTTTGCTATACTCTTTCAAGAATACCTACTAGTAACTACTTACAATTTCCCAACTTACCCTCCATGGCCCTCTGAAATTTCTTGCATCCCAGATGACTTGCAAAGTTCTGCCTTCCATCTCACTTCCTTCAACTATGTCAAGTTCAATATCTCATTTATAGGGGTTGCTTTTTTTTATTTCAATGACTATATTTTCCATTTCTAAGATTTCTGACTCATTTTAATTTACATTCATCTATTCTTAATGTAGTTGCCTTAGTTCATGTTTTGTAGTTGGTTTATTTTACTAAACAACTGTAAATGTATTGATTTTACAGTAATTTTCAGATTCGTCTATTATTTAGTTTCTCAGGTATGAGTTCCTCCAATTTTGTTTGACAATTCATACTGCATGGGAGTTGCCTACCTAACAGCCACTCCCTCTCCCCTTCTCTGCTAATAAAACCCAATTTTATCTTGAGTGGC
Organism: Kogia breviceps; assembly: GCF_026419965.1. Classification (NCBI taxonomy): domain Eukaryota; kingdom Metazoa; phylum Chordata; class Mammalia; order Artiodactyla; family Physeteridae; genus Kogia; species Kogia breviceps. The sequence goes on from NW_026711839.1 coordinate 24,643, forward strand.
AATGTGTCCAGCCAATAGAGCTAATTGGTCTAAGTCAGTTGTGAATATTTCTTTCCCTTTACCAGACATTCAATGTCCCAGTCTCCCCTGGAGCCAAGTTAACCCATGTGACCCAGTTCTGCCTAAAAAGATATAATGGAAATTCTGCTTGGGTGCTTCTGAGAAGGCACGACTTGTGATATCTGGAGCTGCAGGAGCCATCTTACAACCGTAAAGCAAAAAACCACAAACCCAGCAGAAAGAAGAAAGACAGACCTTGGATCCTTGATGGCATTGTTGAGCTGCTAGACCATCCTGAGACAGCCTGCCTCCAGTTCTCATTATTAAGAAAGATAATAAATGTCTATATGGTTTAGGGCACAATTACTTGCTGCTGAAATTATTCCAAACTGGTAGAGGAGGCTTTCCCCCTCCGCATGGTGGTAGGATGCCTCAGCCTAGCTCCTAGGAGAGCTGCAGCTCAGAAGTACAGCCTCCCCTCACTGGGTGTTCCTTGTTCCTGACGCCAAGCCAGCATAGAATTTGGTCCACCTCCCAGTCATGCAGCTACCTTGCTTCTGCCCTCTGCTGCAGGTGAGCAGCTTATTACCTGCTAAAACTCCAGATGGGTTGTTTGGAATGTTCTCAGCTTCCAGTCACAGGCATGGAAGCACACTGCCAGCACTGGTTTCATGACAGGAGGCTCAAACAAGACTCACCACTCACCCACCTCTGTTCCCCTCCTACTTTTAAATCCTTGATCCCAAATTCGCTTCCTTCATCCCCACCTCCCACAGGCCTCCAGCCTCAGCCAACCTCACTGCTTCCAGACGTTGCTCCCTCCGGGTCCTGGGAGGTTTTCCTCCTTTCCTTTAGCTCAGCTATGCAGTTCTAACTTTTGTTTATAACTCATCCATAATTTCTGTATGTGTGGAAAAGAAATTTCCACATCTACTCACTTTGTCACCTTGCCTAAAGTCCATCCCAGTGCATTTTTAAATTGTTGTATTGTTGTAAGAGATTCTTACAAATAGGCTTACTCTTGTAAATATTTGGAAATGCAAAAAATATAAAAGTAAAAATGAACATTAACCTACCACCGCTGTTAACACTTTGATACATTTCTCTCCAATATTTTTTCTGTGCATATTTGTGAACATATTGTTTTATAAGATTGTGGAACTAATGTAATACACAGGGTTATATCTTGCCTTTTTCTATTTAATATATTATGGACATTTTCACATATATATATATAGCATGTTTATAAAATATATAATATGTTTAAAACAAAACAAAACTCATAGATACAGAAAAAAGAATGGTGGTTGCCAGAGAGGTGGGCAAAATGGGTGAAGGGAGTTGATAGGTACAAACTTCTAGTTTTAAAATAAATAAGTCATGGGGATGTAATACTGAGCATGGTGACTAGAGTCAATAATATTGTAGTGCATCCTTGAAAGTTTCCCAGAGAGTAAATCTTAAAAGTTTTCAACACAAGAAAAAAATAATTTTTTGTAACTTTGTAGGGTGATGGATGGTAACTAGACTTATTGTGGTGATCATTTTGTAGTGTATACAAATATTGAATTATTATGTTGTACACCTGAAATTATTGTTATATGTCAATCATACCTCAATAAAAAATAATAAACTACATATAATGTTGATTAAATACATAAAATATGTAAATAATATTCTATTATAGATGTTTATATATCATATATAACAGAGATCTACCATAATTTCCCTACTCCCTTATTATGGATATTTTGTTGTTTTTAATTTGAACCTACTATACATAATGTTGCATCATAAATATTTCAATATTTCCTTAGGAAAGAGTCCTAGAAATGGGATTACTGAGACAAAAGATATGAACATTTTAAAAATATATATACATATTGCCAAAGCGCTTTCCCAACACATGTTCATCCTCTCAGACTCTGAGTGTAAAACTGTTTTAATCTTGCCAATTTGAAAGATAAAAAAGTCTCAGTGTTCTTTTAATTTACATTTCTTTGATACTCATAAATTTGAACATTTTTCATATGTTAATTAGCCATTTGTCTTTCCTTCCAGTGCATTTTAAATAAGATTGTATTTACTTACAACTTTGCAACAACAGTTATTTCACAAATCAAATCAAAATACCTGATTTTAGTGTATAAACCAGCCTCAAAAGACATAATGGAGAATTGGGAGTTTGAGATTAGCAGATGCAAACTATTATATATAATGTAGAATTATACATAATATAGAATGGATAAACAACAAGGTCCTATTGTATAGCACAGGGAACTATATTCAATACCCTGTGATAAACCATAATGGAAAAGAATATGAAAAAGAATGTATATATGTATAATTGAGTCACTTTGCTGTACAGTAGAAATTAACACATTGTAAATCAACTATACTTTAAAAAATAAAATTTTTAATAAATTTTATAAAAGATAATGGATATCTCTTGCACAAGTTGAAATGTTGTCTTCATTGTATTTCAGGTACAAATTATAATTGGGCTTAGTCTTTAGGTAATTTACAATCATGGGTGTAGGAGTGGAAAGTAGACTTGCATATAAACACAAGTGACCAAATTTTACACACACATATATATATATGGACTTATCTACATGTCTATATAGGTATAAATATTTATATTAAGTGTATATTTATACACATACAATTTGTATGTATAATTAAGCACAGGTGGAGATGATTTTTGATCTGTAAACTTCAATATAATTATATATTTCCATAACCTCTGGTCATGGGCAAACTTGTTTTGAAATCCATTAAAAATTGCAGTTGGGACTTCCCTGGTGGCACAGTGGTTAAGAATCTACCTGCCAATGAAGGGGACATGGGTTCAAGTCCTGTTCTGGGAAGATGCCACATGCCGTGGAGCAACTAAGCCCACGCGCCACAACTACTGAAGCCCACACACCTAGAGCCCGTGCACCACCACAAGAGAAGCCACCGCAATGAGAAGCCTGCACACCACAACGAAGAGCAGTCCCCACTCACCTCAAATAGAGAAAGCCTGCGTGCAGCAATGAAGACCCAACATAGCCAAAAATAAATAACTTTTTTAATTGAAGTTGATATGCCCATTTGAGAATTTTACCAGCCACCATTTTGTCTCATAAACCACAAAAAACCTAACAAGTCTTATAATGAGCTAAAGACAAATGCTACGTGGTTGATTTAAAAGTCACCACTGCATACTCGCATTGAGAAAGCAATAGGCGTGAAACAGTGTTTATGGAAACTGAAATGCTAAAGTGTTCAGGGAGTTTATTGGGAGAAATAAGTCTGACTGCAGGTAGATTTTGAGCAGCACTGAGAAGATGGAGTACTCTTCTGAGAAGAGGAACAAGAAAGGCCTTATGTCTGGAAAGACAGTAGAGGGTGATTTAAGTTATGTGTGGGGCTTGGGAGACCCTGGGTCCAAATCCTGGCTCTGCCACACGCTGGGATGTCCTTGCACACAGCACTAGACCCTCTGCCCTCATCACCTCATAGTTTTACTTTCAGGATTTACTAGCAACTTGTCCAATGTCTATCCCACATAGGGTAGGTACTCAAGAGATGTGGCTCTCATTATTATTACAATGGCAAAGCATGATAACCAGGAGGCTGGAGACAGTGACACTCAGGAGGAAAGGTGGCGGGGATGGTGTGGAGCTGACGAGCGGGGTCTAGGGTCACAGGAGGGCAACTCGAGGTAGGGCCAAGGCTCGTGATCACAAAAGAGCTTTAGAGTGACCATGAGGCAGCTGAGTCCCTTCAAGGTCCATGGTGCATGATATGATGAAAACAAACCAAGAGACTCTCCTGTCGCTGTAGTGAAAACAGCCTGCTGCGAAGTGCTTTACTGCATAATGAAAAATCACCCGGCACAGCACAGGGGACTGTGACCTCACAGGAAAAACAGGACCCGAGTGCCCAGCTCCAGGTGGGGAGCCAAACTGAGCCTGCAGCAAACGGCTGCAGGACCAGGCTCTCTACTAAGATGTGACTTCTACGGTGACTTACTTAGGTTTGAGGTAGGCTGCCAGGCAGAGACCAGACATAATAATAATGTTCTGCGTGCTCAGACCAGAGCTGTACATTTCTGGATTTGGTCCTACACTTATCACAAATAATTAGGCATCATTGTCTCTGCATCTGATCATGACACTGGCTCTTCAGATGACATATTTCTACATGATGGTACCAGTCAATCTCTGCAGCATTTCCAAGTTTCAAGACAGCCTGTTTCTCTCATTTTCTTAAGAAGGCTTATGAGGACTCACAAATGAGTCTACTAAGTAAGTACCCAGAAGAATACTTTAAGTTAAAACACCTTCAATTATAATGGTTTTTTAGAAGTCTATGACACTCCCCCTGGTAAGCAGAGAAACCCTGCTATGTGGTTCCCCCACCCAAGTCTCCTAATCATAACTTGCCTCCCATTTGCCACATCTAAGGGAAGGTCTTATATTAATTCAGAGTTAGGGAAAATGCTGTACCAGGTTTCGTTGGTTTATTATTTGAAATAATTTTTAAATCCCTTCTTTCCTCTTCTACTCTGCTCCTTTCTGCTTTTGTATACAACAAAATACATAAACATTCATACTATGGGCTCACTTCTTAACATGTAACTTTTTCTTCCTCAATAAAGACCTGGAAAAATTGCACCAAAGAGTGAAGACAAAAATTTGATCCGATATTTCAACCACTATTCTAAATGCATCCCTTGATCATTACCAAACTATTTCATTAAAGAATCAACCCAAGGAAACTAGAGTTATTCCTTCCATCTTTTATGAAAAAAGCTTAAATAATAATAGTTTCTTCAGGTGTTTCCTCATGTCTTCAGTATAAATTACAAATTCTCCATCAAGATAGTCTTGTATATCTCAGACCTGATTAAGTGGAAGAGCAGGATGTCTGTCTATCTCAAGACCATCTTAATCATTTGTAGTTTGCATTTTTGTCAGTAAAACTTAGTTTAGATGTTTCTTAAATGGGGAGGAATCATTATGGAGTCTGGGAAGGAACTAGGTGTGAAATGTACAAAAGTTAAATCTTGGAACCTAACTTGCCTCACCAACAAGAAGGGATTAATAATAATACCTGCTTCATATGATTTTGTCAAGACTAATATTACATATATGTTACATTTATTATATAATATACAATATCACATATTGTATAATACTATCTGTTTTACATACACTATGTATTTAGATAGATAGATAAATAGATACCCATATGACAGAGAGGAGGCTCACTTCTTAACACCCAGTAAGCATGTGATCACTGTTGTTCCCCTCCCTATTTTTTCATCATTGGGACATACTTTTTTGAAACAAGAACATGGAACTTTTCATCAGAGGGCCCTGAAAATTCACCACCTCTATGGGTACCTACTAACACCACCCCCCATCCCCCATCTCCACTCCTGGACTCCTCCCTGAACCTCAGCTCTCCAACCTTGTAAGGACTCAGAGGCTTACAGGCAGAGATACTTAATAAATATTTATTGATGATGAGCCAATATCTGTCATATCATAGCAGCTTTAAATAGACCTGCCTCACTCACAAAAACAAGGGCTAGAGTATGTAAAGTAACAGTCAGAGGCTCTGACACCCCATCTCTGGATTTCAATCAGACCACCACCCACCCTGCACAAATTCTTTCCTGGTTGCATCTCACACCCATCTTGTGTGGTTCTCTGAGCATTCTTTGCGGATGTGCCCCAGTTCCCTATGCAGTCAGGGTCTGCTTGTTTTCATGGCCCATTTAGTATCTGCCACTCTCGCTCTACCTCAGACTTCTCCCTGCATACGATCGTGGTATTGCCCTCTAGTCTCAAACGACAACCACAGATAAAACCCCCTTCCTCCTCCTCCCCCCTGCTGGGGAGGGAGACCAGACACTCAAGACACTGCAGGGAAGGTGTGGTTCAGCCAAGTAATATACAGCGTAACTTCTAGAAAGACTAAATACAAGAGCATCCCGGATGTGCCAGAACAAGGTCATCCTGTGGAGGGGCAAAGGGCTGGGGTCAGTACCCCAAACCAGTCACAGGTGGTTAAGTGAAGAGCTGGCACATGGGGCCAAGCGCCCAAAGGTGGTCCCAAACTGGCAAGTGTCTTTAGTCAAAGCTACATACTTGCTTTCCACCAAAGATCTGGACCCCAGTCTACCCAAAGGTCTACCTTAGGCAAGAAGAGGTGATCCCAGGAGTTCAAGTACACCTGTAAGTGGGGAGGAAGAAGACAACGCGGGAAGGCGATATCGCGCGGCGGCAGACGTCACGTGGCCGGAGACGTCGCGCGGACGGAGACGTCGCGCGGACGGAGACGTCGCGCGGACGGAGACGTCGCGCGGACGGAGACGTCGCGCGGATGGAGACGCGATGCCGCGCGGAAGGAGACAGCGCAGGTGGAGACAGTGCGGCAGTATGTGGCGGAAAGCTGCGTGGCGCGAAACTAGGCAGAGCGGGCTGAGAGGCCTGAGGTGCTGGTGTCGGACGAGAACCTGGGCTCAGAGGCAGGCACCGTGTGTTCGTTATCAGGCACAAGGCCGTAGTTAGAGAACCAAGGACAGAGCCAGGCCAGGTCTTCTCAGAGCCTCCTGCCCACGAAAGGGCTCGTTCAGAGCTAAGGCCGAGGCGAAGCTGCAGCTTCCGCGTTCGGCGCCCTGGAGCTGAACCAGGCGCCAGGCAGCGCCCCGCGTCCAGGTGAGGCCGTCTGCAGCTCGCGCGGTCCTCCCTGAGCGGCTCCCTCTGACGCGCCTAGCGTCGGCCTGTCGAGGAAGCAAAAGGTGGGGCAAGCTGAGTAAACGAGGCCCCAAGGCCTAGAAGCCCTGGGATTTCGGCCAGAGCAGGTGAGGAGAGGTAGGGGAGGGCTGGTGGGGAAAATCCAGGGAGCGTGCATGGGCCACCGCTGTCGGGGTGGCGGGCAGGCAGGTCTGTGTGGACCACGCGACCTCAGGGCGGGCCGCTCCAGCCTTCCCAGGCCTCTCGCAGGGGTCTGGACTGGCCAGAACCACCTCGGCAGCCTGGTCAGACACAAAACATGATAAGAGGTGGCGGGGGAAGTGGATCAGCCCCGAGCTCTCCAGGCTTGATGGTAGTGGAGACCATAAAACTCACTTAGGGGACGTGTTCTTGTTTTCCCCCCTAAAGCCGTCCACACCCGGCAAAAATGGTGCTAAATAATGTGCTTTCCGGTGCCTGTTCTTGGGGCAGATGGTAATAGCTGTGTGACCATTGCTGGCCCGCACTTGGTCACTGCGTGCTCGCCACCCGCCTCAGGGGGTGCACAGCTCAGTGCGCGGTTCTTATTTGGCTCTTTATTCTTACCTGTTCTTGACTCAGTGATCATCTGCTGCTCGATTTTCCACCGAGATGGGTGATGACCACTGTTTGTTCAGTTATCCCCATCTCCTGGGCTTTGACAGTACAAAACTTGCATCTAGCCTTTTAACTAAAGTTAGATTCAGCTTGTGTCTTGGCTCTTTTAAGATTTTGACAAGTTGGCCGCCCTTGCTTGAACTTCTGTCTCGGCAAACACAAGGTCTATGGGAAGTCTGTTGTCACTTTTTTCCCCTGGGCAATCAACTGTACAATAACAAGGAATGCTTCCTATTGCCATTACTGTAACTCTGGGGACACAGACACCATATAACTCTGCCAAGTAAAAAAAAAAAAAAAAAAAAAAAAGAAGAAGAAGAAAAACTCATAAATTAAGCTGCCAGGGTTTCAAGTGTGGCCTTCAGGAGCCCAGGACTGCTGAGCCACTAACATCTAAAATGCTTGGGTCTGAAAAGAGACGTAAGGTGTATTGGCATTATCAGCAAAAGCGCTTGAGCCAACTCTCTTTTCATATTTCTCAACCCAAATTCCTTTGAAAGTGAAAGTAAAAATAAAGCGATACTCCTCATCATTTCCTCCAGACCTTGGAGTCTGGATTAAAGAAGATCTGCTGATTTTGCTGACCTTCACAAAGGTGCGATTGGGGTGAGGAGAGGGAGTCGTTGCGTCGGGGGCTGGTGTGGCTCCTAATAGCTGAGCTTAGCTTGTGCTTTAGAGATTTCCTTTCAAACTTGCTTTTTGCTGTTGCAGCTGGGCTTGTCAGTTTTCAGTACTAATGGGTTGTGATGGGGTGTCAGGGGAAGTCAGCAATCAATGCTTGGGAAAAAAATGGTAGGGGGAGTGCGGGCGGGGGTATCACTGCTGACATGGCCAGGAACGGAAGTACAGTGGCATCTTTTGTAGAAAAATAGACAAGAAATCCTGTGCTCTGTTTTGCTTTTAAGATTAGTATAGATTTTTGTCCTTTGATGACTGGGCTGTCTGCTTTTCCCCACTTTAAACTTGCCCATCAAAAACATATATTCTGGTTTTTAAATAACCACTTTACAATATAGTTAAAATTGTAATTCATGTTGTGGGTTGTAGTTGTTTCTTGCAAGGAGATAAAACAAGATAGGGAAATGCCTGCTGAAACAGAAGCATGAGAGAAATGGTGTGAAATGGCTGGGGCTACCTCCTGAAGGAGCCCTCTTTTACGAAAAACTCATTTTGGTCCCAATGTTGTGTGACATGAGAATGCCATTACAGTAACACTCAGTGTGATGATGCTAATGTGAAAATAACAATGCCTCACTGCAGTTTGCATCCAGGGCCAGACATCTTATTGAAAGTGTTTTTTTTAAACTAATAATTCAGTAGAACCCTATTATGACACGTGTCAGAATGCAAGAATAATATTTGCTTCATGGGTTGTTTTATTCAAGTCATACATCAGGGAGTATGTATGGGAAGTGATTTGATCAACAGTCAAGTGTAATATAATCTACGATAGCCAAGCATTTTCTAAACAAAGGTTTCCTGTACTTATTTACAGGAATTATATTTATGCCAAGAATCCCAACGTGGTTACCAAGTGAAAATATTACAAGTTGACCTTATATAACACATGAGTTCCTGCGAAGTTTTGTGTGATTCAGAGTAAAACCCAGAGTCACATCCTGATTTATTTACTTTGTAAATCCAATTCTACATGTCCCAGGTTTTCTTAAATTTCCTTTAAGTCCATCTATATTCATCTTTCTTTTTAAAATTGAAAAATTTAGTTGCAGGGAAAAATGTGGACAGAAAGTGTCTAAAGTTGTAGTGAAATAAAAAGAACCTTTGCTGGTCTCA
>NW_026711840.1:0-33821 GCF_026419965.1 Kogia breviceps
CTAGAACACACACCACATTTTTATCCAATTGGCTGTGATACTGGATAACAATTAAATTTTAAAAAACACACAAGAAGTAAGGAGATATAAGCTCTTGGGGGTTTGCCCTGACACACTGCACTCTCATTTGCAGCCTACTAACACAATTTCCAGGAAGCCTCTGTTGCAGGAAAACCCAGAGTTGGAAATGGAGAAATGCTGCCGCCTTGTGGCCGTTTCCCGCAAGAGCGGCTTTAAACGCATAGCTATGGGTCACTTAACATTCACAAGGACTCAGGCCTCTAAAAGACACCTGCCCTCAAAAAAAAAATGTCCTGAGCTCGGCAGTGGTGAAAAAAATTCGAAGGAGGCAAATGTGTCAAAGAGATAGTATGAAGAGGTAAGTTTTACTCACTCTTTATCAAAAAAAGCAAAATGGAGAAAAGCTCAACCTCAGGAATGATCAGACTCCTCTAAGCTACAAAAAGCTTTCAGCTCACCCAAGTTAACTACCGTCAGCCAAAAGACTACAAACAATAAATGCTGAAGGGGTTTTAGAGAACTCTGTTCCCTCTGTCTGCGGAGGACATGTCTAGTTGTAACAGCCAATAATGAGAACAGAAAGGAGCTGCGTTTTCAATTAAAAATTGAGCCACCCTTCCATCCAGAACACCCACAGCCGAGCCTCTCACCTGAGAAGACAGGCTGCAAGAGCTGCACTCCACGAGTTTTCACAGTAGCCAAAGACACCGAAGCAACCCAAATGTCCATCAACAGATGAATGGATAAGAAGAGCTGGTCCGTGGACACAGTGGACTATTAGCCATGGAAAACAAGGAAACACTGCTCTTTGAGGCACCCGAGATGAGCCTAGAGATCATCACAGAACATGAGTTAAGTCGGAAAGCAAAAGGCATACCGTATGACATCACCTATAGGCGTTATCTAACAGCTGACACAAATGAACATATTTCCACAAAGAAAGACACTCACACACTTAGAAAACAAACTAAGCTTAAGTAAAATGAAAGGTGGGGGGAATGGATAAATTAAGATTAGTGTCACCATATGTGTACAAATACGTATTAAATATATATATCAAACAGACCGACCATATAGCAAGGGAGGTCACCAGAACACTCTGCAATAATTTACATGGGAAGAGGATCTGTACAAGAATCTATATCTATATCTATATCTATATCTATATCTATATATATATATATATATATATATATATATATAAAACGTACAAATGAACCAGATTCTGTACATATAGGACCAACAGTATTCTAATCATTACCCCGATTTAAACAAATTAAAAGAGCGAACAAGAAGTAATGTGACATACACTTCTGGGGTTTTTTCCTGGCACATTCCATTCTAATTGACAACCTGGGAACAGGACTTCCAGAAGGCTCTGCTGCCCTAGTAACCAGATGTGGGAATGTAGCAATGCTGACGCCTTGTGGCCGTTTCCCACAGCAGCAGCTTTAAAGTCAGTGCTAATGGTCACTCAATATTCACACCCATTGCAGGCTTGTAAATGACACCTGCCCTCCAAAACAAAATCCTGGGGTCGAAAATCGACCAAAAAAGTCGAAAGAGGGCAACCTTCCAAGAAGACAATTTCGAGAGGTTTATTGTACTCACGGTTTTTTGTTTTCTGTTTTTGTTTAACAGAATAAAAAAAGGCGTGGAAAAATGCTGAACCTTAGGAATTATTAGACACGAAAATACACGTTACAAAAACCTATCATGTCACACCACTCAGCATGGCCATCAGCGAAACTTCTGCAAACAAGAAATGCTGACGGGTTGGTGAAGAAATGCGTACCCTCGGTTCTAAGTGGGTCGTGGTAAGAGCCCCTAAGGAAAACACAGTGGAGTTGCCTGGAAAGGGTCAACATTGAGCGACCGTTCAATCAAGCATACCCACTGCTGGGTCTATCACCTGAGAGGATGAGAATCAAAAAAGACACGGGCTGGCAATCCTGCAATCCAGCAATGTTTACCGTAGCCAACACTTGGAAGCAATGAAAATGCCCAGCCACAGAGGAATGCAGAAAGGAGAAGTGGTCCATGGACACAATGGAAGAGTACTCCAGTGAAAAGTAGAAATTCCATTTTAAAAACAGATATAAGTAAGGAGACATCAGCTTTGGGGGGTTTCTCCAGACACATCCCACCGTCATTGATAACCGAGGAACAACACTGGCAGGAAGGTCTGTTTCACTAGTTACCAGAGTGGGAAACGCAGAAATGCTGCAGCCCTCTGGCCGTTACGTGCAACGGCAGCTTGAAAACCCGTGCTAATGGTCACTTCGTGTGCACAAGTCCTGGAGGGCTGTCAATGAAACCTGCCCTCAAAATGTCTTGAGGGAGGTAGTGGCCAAAATATTTCAAAAGGCGGCACATAGTTCAAGAAAAGAATGGGATGAGGTAAGCTACACACACAGTTTGAAGGAAAAAAGGACATCCCTGAAAGCTCAATTTCAAGGCTTTATGAGACGCATGCAAATCCAACCACACAGGTATCGGCTCACACCAGTCAGAAGAACCATCAGCAACAAAACTACCAACAATTCATGCTGAAGGGGTTGTGGAGAAGTGCATACCCTCTAGGTTAAGTGGGACTTTGCCGCCAGCCGCGGCGGGTCCTCAAAGTGTAGCAACAACCGACGAGAGGGGGTAGGGAACTGAACGCACTAAGGTATGGGATCAGAAGGGCACAAGCAACTGACGCTTGCAAGGCAAGTTTAATAACAAAGCCTAGCCGTATATATACCCCTAAAGCAGGGAATTTGCCTCGTCACGCCTTATCGGCATCAGCTGGTTGGTTGGCTTCTCGGCTTAGTGACACCTTATCAGCATCAGCTGTTTGGTTGGCTGCTCGGCTTCTCCCTCAAAGGCACCAATTTCCCCTCCAGGGTTGCTTTTCCTAGCTTTAGGGAACAACCAGGGACTCCCAGTAACTGAGCAGGTCCCTGGAGCGATTTGGCCAAAGGCCATCTCCTTTTGTATGTTCATACCATAAAGTCCAGGATGCATACCAAGGAGAGTACAGTCGGGCCCTGAGGCTTAGGAGGGTCTTAGTGGCGCCTTCCTCAGAGGGCAATGCTCGCCACAGGACTTCACCTGGTAAGAGGCACTAATGGGAACAGAATGGAGGTGCCTTTACAAGGTAAACACTGAGTTACGATATGATCCAGCAGGCACACTCCTGGGCCTATAACCTAAGAAAGAAGACAGAAGTGGAAAGACACAGGCAGGCAAATCTGCATTGCAGGAGTATTACAATAGCCAGGACATGGAAGCAACCAGAAAGTCCATCAACAGATGAGTGGACAAAGAAGAACAGGGACCTGTACAGATGGAATATTAGCCAAGGAACCAAAGGAAACAATGCCATCAACAGCACCATCGGTGAGGCTAGAGTTCATCACGCACCTTGCAGTAAGTCACAGAGCGAAAGATACATAGCCTACGATATCAGTTATAGGTGTTCCCTGAAAATTGATATCACTGAAGATATTTCCACAGAGAAAGGCAATCACAGATGCAATAAAGAGATTTATGGTTCACCCATGGACAGGTGTGAGAATTGTGTACATTAGGAAATTGGGTTTAAGAGAGAGATACAAACACAGGTGAAATACAAAATCACCAAAGGCCTATGGAATACCAAGAGAAGAGTACTCAACATTGTGTCATAAGCTACATGGGAAAAGGATCCAAAGACGACTAGATACGTGTTTATGTATAAAAGAGCCACATCTTTCACACCTACAACAAGCAAAACATTGTAATCAAACTTGCTGTGAGAAACAATAAACATTGAATTAAAAAACGAACAAGTCAGTCGTGAGGCACAAACATAAGGGGCTTTTTCCTGGCACAGTCCATTCTAATTGACAACCGAGAATACGACTTCCACGGAGGCTCTGTTGCCCGAGTAACCAGGTTTGGTAAAGGAGACCTGCTGCCGCCTTGTGGCCGTTTCTCAAAACAGCAGCTTTAAACCCAGTGCTAATGGTCACTTGATATTCAAAATCATTGCAGGCCTATAAATGACACCTGCCCTCAAAAACGATTCTTGGGTCGTCCATCGAGGAAAAAAACTCAAAAGACGTGCACACTTCAAAACGACAATTTCAAGAGGCATATTTTGTGCACATTTTGTCTTCTCTTTCTTTCTCTTGTGATAAATAAAAGGGCATGGAAAAATGCTCAACATCAGGAATTAATAAAGCCATGCAAATCCAGTCGACAGAAACGTTCACCCACCGTCGTCAGAATGATCATCAGCCACAGAGTCTACAAAGAATAAATGCTCAAGGTGTTTTAGAGAACTCTGTGCCCTCTAGCGGCCGCTGGGACGTAACCTGGTAACAGCTAGTAGTGAGAACACCGTGGAGGTGCATTGAAAGGTAAAAATTGAGCTAACCTGTAATCGGGTAGGCCCACTGATGGGCCTATCTCCCGAGTAGACCAAAATCAAAAAGACACAGGCTGGCCATCCTGCGCTGCAGCAACATGTACCATAGCCAAGACTTGGAAGAAACCCAAATGTCCATCAACAGAACAATGCACCAAGAAGAAGGGGGCCCATGTGCACAATGGAACATGAGCCACGGAAGAGCATGCAACAGTGCCGCTGGCACCACTGTAGAAGGATCTAGAGATACCCACCCAAAAGGAAGTACGAAAGAAACCGAAATAGAAATATCCTATGACATCACTTATAGCTGTTACTTCAACATTGATACCCATGAAGTCATTTCCAAGAGAAGGCCGTGCATAGATGCAGAAAACCAACTATGCTTAACCAAGTGGAAAGGTGTAAGGAATGTATGAATTTGGATATGGGGGTTTACAGACATGTACTGATACATATGAAATATATAATCACAAAATACCTAAGGAATACCAAGAGAGGTCGACTCAACACTCTGTAATAACCTACACGGGAAAGGATCCAAAGATGAATAGATTGATACATACATATGATGAACCAGATGCAGTACACCTAGAACACACACCACATTTTTATCCAATTGGCTGTGATACTGGATAACAATTAAATTTTAAAAAACACACAAGAAGTAAGGAGATATAAGCTCTTGGGGGTTTGCCCTGACACACTGCACTCTCATTTGCAGCCTACTAACACAATTTCCAGGAAGCCTCTGTTGCAGGAAAACCCAGAGTTGGAAATGGAGAAATGCTGCCGCCTTGTGGCCGTTTCCCGCAAGAGCGGCTTTAAACGCATAGCTATGGGTCACTTAACATTCACAAGGACTCAGGCCTCTAAAAGACACCTGCCCTCAAAAAAAAAATGTCCTGAGCTCGGCAGTGGTGAAAAAAATTCGAAGGAGGCAAATGTGTCAAAGAGATAGTATGAAGAGGTAAGTTTTACTCACTCTTTATCAAAAAAAGCAAAATGGAGAAAAGCTCAACCTCAGGAATGATCAGACTCCTCTAAGCTACAAAAAGCTTTCAGCTCACCCAAGTTAACTACCGTCAGCCAAAAGACTACAAACAATAAATGCTGAAGGGGTTTTAGAGAACTCTGTTCCCTCTGTCTGCGGAGGACATGTCTAGTTGTAACAGCCAATAATGAGAACAGAAAGGAGCTGCGTTTTCAATTAAAAATTGAGCCACCCTTCCATCCAGAACACCCACAGCCGAGCCTCTCACCTGAGAAGACAGGCTGCAAGAGCTGCACTCCACGAGTTTTCACAGTAGCCAAAGACACCGAAGCAACCCAAATGTCCATCAACAGATGAATGGATAAGAAGAGCTGGTCCGTGGACACAGTGGACTATTAGCCATGGAAAACAAGGAAACACTGCTCTTTGAGGCACCCGAGATGAGCCTAGAGATCATCACAGAACATGAGTTAAGTCGGAAAGCAAAAGGCATACCGTATGACATCACCTATAGGCGTTATCTAACAGCTGACACAAATGAACATATTTCCACAAAGAAAGACACTCACACACTAAGCTTAAGTAAAATGAAAGGTGGGGGGAATGGATAAATTAAGATTAGTGTCACCATATGTGTACAAATACGTATTAAATATATATATCAAACAGACCGACCATATAGCAAGGGAGGTCACCAGAACACTCTGCAATAATTTACATGGGAAGAGGATCTGTACAAGAATATATATCTATATCTATATCTATATCTATATCTATATATATATATATATATATATATATATAAAACGTACAAATGAACCAGATTCTGTACATATAGGACCAACAGTATTCTAATCATTACCCCGATTTAAACAAATTAAAAGAGCGAACAAGAAGTAATGTGACATACACTTCTGGGGTTTTTTCCTGGCACATTCCATTCTAATTGACAACCTGGGAACAGGACTTCCAGAAGGCTCTGCTGCCCTAGTAACCAGATGTGGGAATGTAGCAATGCTGACGCCTTGTGGCCGTTTCCCACAGCAGCAGCTTTAAAGTCAGTGCTAATGGTCACTCAATATTCACACCCATTGCAGGCTTGTAAATGACACCTGCCCTCCAAAACAAAATCCTGGGGTCGAAAATCGACCAAAAAAGTCGAAAGAGGGCAACCTTCCAAGAAGACAATTTCGAGAGGTTTATTGTACTCACGGTTTTTTGTTTTCTGTTTTTGTTTAACAGAATAAAAAAAGGCGTGGAAAAATGCTGAACCTTAGGAATTATTAGACACGAAAATACACGTTACAAAAACCTATCATGTCACACCACTCAGCATGGCCATCAGCGAAACTTCTGCAAACAAGAAATGCTGACGGGTTGGTGAAGAAATGCGTACCCTCGGTTCTAAGTGGGTCGTGGTAAGAGCCCCTAAGGAAAACACAGTGGAGTTGCCTGGAAAGGGTCAACATTGAGCGACCGTTCAATCAAGCATACCCACTGCTGGGTCTATCACCTGAGAGGATGAGAATCAAAAAAGACACGGGCTGGCAATCCTGCAATCCAGCAATGTTTACCGTAGCCAACACTTGGAAGCAATGAAAATGCCCAGCCACAGAGGAATGCAGAAAGGAGAAGTGGTCCATGGACACAATGGAAGAGTACTCCAGTGAAAAGTAGAAATTCCATTTTAAAAACAGATATAAGTAAGGAGACATCAGCTTTGGGGGGTTTCTCCAGACACATCCCACCGTCATTGATAACCGAGGAACAACACTGGCAGGAAGGTCTGTTTCACTAGTTACCAGAGTGGGAAACGCAGAAATGCTGCAGCCCTCTGGCCGTTACGTGCAACGGCAGCTTGAAAACCCGTGCTAATGGTCACTTCGTGTGCACAAGTCCTGGAGGGCTGTCAATGAAACCTGCCCTCAAAATGTCTTGAGGGAGGTAGTGGCCAAAATATTTCAAAAGGCGGCACATAGTTCAAGAAAAGAATGGGATGAGGTAAGCTACACACACAGTTTGAAGGAAAAAAGGACATCCCTGAAAGCTCAATTTCAAGGCTTTATGAGACGCATGCAAATCCAACCACACAGGTATCGGCTCACACCAGTCAGAAGAACCATCAGCAACAAAACTACCAACAATTCATGCTGAAGGGGTTGTGGAGAAGTGCATACCCTCTAGGTTAAGTGGGACTTTGCCGCCAGCCGCGGCGGGTCCTCAAAGTGTAGCAACAACCGACGAGAGGGGGTAGGGAACTGAACGCACTAAGGTATGGGATCAGAAGGGCACAAGCAACTGACGCTTGCAAGGCAAGTTTAATAACAAAGCCTAGCCGTATATATACCCCTAAAGCAGGGAATTTGCCTCGTCACGCCTTACCGGCATCAGCTGGTTGGTTGGCTTCTCGGCTTAGTGACACCTTATCAGCATCAGCTGTTTGGTTGGCTGCTCGGCTTCTCCCTCAAAGGCACCAATTTCCCCTCCAGGGTTGCTTTTCCTAGCTTTAGGGAACAACCAGGGACTCCCAGTAACTGAGCAGGTCCCTGGAGCGATTTGGCCAAAGACCATCTCCTTTTGTATGTTCATACCATAAAGTCCAGGATGCATACCAAGGAGAGTACAGTCGGGCCCTGAGGCTTAGGAGGGTCTTAGTGGCGCCTTCCTCAGAGGGCAATGCTCGCCACAGGACTTCACCTGGTAAGAGGCACTAATGGGAACAGAATGGAGGTGCCTTTACAAGGTAAACACTGAGTTACGATATGATCCAGCAGGCCCACTCCTGGGCCTATAACCTAAGAAAGAAGACAGAAGTGGAAAGACACAGGCAGGCAAATCTGCATTGCAGGAGTATTACAATAGCCAGGACATGGAAGCAACCAGAAAGTCCATCAACAGATGAGTGGACAAAGAAGAACAGGGACCTGTACAGATGGAATATTAGCCAAGGAACCAAAGGAAACAATGCCATCAACAGCACCATCGGTGAGGCTAGAGTTCATCACGCACCTTGCAGTAAGTCACAGAGCGAAAGATACATAGCCTACGATATCAGTTATAGGTGTTCCCTGAAAATTGATATCACTGAAGATATTTCCACAGAGAAAGGCAATCACAGATGCAATAAAGAGATTTATGGTTCACCCATGGACAGGTGTGAGAATTGTGTACATTAGGAAATTGGGTTTAAGAGAGAGATACAAACACAGGTGAAATACAAAATCACCAAAGGCCTATGGAATACCAAGAGAAGAGTACTCAACATTGTGTCATAAGCTACATGGGAAAAGGATCCAAAGACGACTAGATACGTGTTTATGTATAAAAGAGCCACATCTTTCACACCTACAACAAGCAAAACATTGTAATCAAACTTGCTGTGAGAAACAATAAACATTGAATTAAAAAACGAACAAGTCAGTCGTGAGGCACAAACATAAGGGGCTTTTTCCTGGCACAGTCCATTCTAATTGACAACCGAGAATACGACTTCCACGGAGGCTCTGTTGCCCGAGTAACCAGGTTTGGTAAAGGAGACCTGCTGCCGCCTTGTGGCCGTTTCTCAAAACAGCAGCTTTAAACCCAGTGCTAATGGTCACTTGATATTCAAAATCATTGCAGGCCTATAAATGACACCTGCCCTCAAAAACGATTCTTGGGTCGTCCATCGAGGAAAAAAACTCAAAAGATGTGCACACTTCAAAACGACAATTTCAAGAGGCATATTTTGTGCACATTTTGTCTTCTCTTTCTTTCTCTTGTGATAAATAAAAGGGCATGGAAAAATGCTCAACATCAGGGATTAATAAAGCCATGCAAATCCAGTCGACAGAAACGTTCACCCACCGTCGTCAGAATGATCATCAGCCACAGAGTCTACAAAGAATAAATGCTCAAGGTGTTTTAGAGAACTCTGTGCCCTCTAGCGGCCGCTGGGACGTAACCTGGTAACAGCTAGTAGTGAGAACACCGTGGAGGTGCATTGAAAGGTAAAAATTGAGCTAACCTGTAATCGGGTAGGCCCACTGATGGGCCTATCTCCCGAGTAGACCAAAATCAAAAAGACACAGGCTGGCCATCCTGCGCTGCAGCAACATGTACCATAGCCAAGACTTGGAAGAAACCCAAATGTCCATCAACAGAACAATGCACCAAGAAGAAGGGGGCCCATGTGCACAATGGAACATGAGCCACGGAAGAGCATGCAACAGTGCCGCTGGCACCACCGTAGAAGGATCTAGAGATACCCACCCAAAAGGAAGTACGAAAGAAACCGAAATAGAAATATCCTATGACATCACTTATAGCTGTTACTTCAACATTGATACCCATGAAGTCATTTCCAAGAGAAGGCCGTGCATAGATGCAGAAAACCAACTATGCTTAACCAAGTGGAAAGGTGTAAGGAATGTATGAATTTGGATATGGGGGTTTACAGACATGTACTGATACATATGAAATATATAATCACAAAATACCTAAGGAATACCAAGAGAGGTCGACTCAACACTCTGTAATAACCTACACGGGAAAGGATCCAAAGATGAATAGATTGATACATACATATGATGAACCAGATGCAGTACACCTAGAACACACACCACATTTTTATCCAATTGGCTGTGATACTAGATAACAATTAAATTTTAAAAAACACACAAGAAGTAAGGAGACATAAGCTCTTGGGGGTTGGCCCTGACACACTGCACTCTCATTTGCAGCCTACTAACACAATTTCCAGGAAGCCTCTGTTGCAGGAAAACCCAGAGTTGGAAATGGAGAAATGCTGCCGCCTTGTGGCCGTTTCCCGCAAGAGCGGCTTTAAACGCATAGCTATGGGTCACTTAACATTCACAAGGACTCAGGCCTCTAAAAGACACCTGCCCTCAAAAAAAAAATGTCCTGAGCTCGGCCGTGACCAAAAAAATTCAAAGCAGGCAAATGTGTCAAAGAGATAGTAGGATAGAGGTAAGTTTTACTCACTCTTTATCAAAAAAAGCAAAATGGAGAAAAGCTCAACCTCAGGAATGATCAGACTCCTCTAAGCTACAAAAAGCTTTCAGCTCACCCAAGTTAACTACCGTCAGCCAAAAGACTACAAACAATAAATGCTGAAGGGGTTTTAGAGAACTCTGTTCCCTCTGTCTGCGGAGGACATGTCTAGTTGTAACAGCCAATAATGAGAACAGAAAGGAGCTGCGTTTTCAATTAAAAATTGAGCCACCCTTCCATCCAGAACACCCACAGCCGAGCCTCTCACCTGAGAAGACAGGCTGCAAGAGCTGCACTCCACGAGTTTTCACAGTAGCCAAAGACACCGAAGCAACCCAAATGTCCATCAACAGATGAATGGATAAGAAGAGCTGGTCCGTGGACACAGTGGACTATTAGCCATGGAAAACAAGGAAACACTGCTCTTTGAGGCACCCGAGATGAGCCTAGAGATCATCACAGAACATGAGTTAAGTCGGAAAGCAAAAGGCATACCGTATGACATCACCTATAGGCGTTATCTAACAGCTGACACAAATGAACATATTTCCACAAAGAAAGACACTCACACACTTAGAAAACAAACTAAGCTTAAGTAAAATGAAAGGTGGGGGGAATGGATAAATTAAGATTAGTGTCACCATATGTGTACAAATACGTATTAAATATATATATCAAACAGACCGACCATATAGCAAGGGAGGTCACCAGAACACTCTGCAATAATTTACATGGGAAGAGGATCTGTACAAGAATCTATATCTATATCTATATCTATATCTATATCTATATATAGATATATATATATATATATATATAAAACGTACAAATGAACCAGATTCTGTACATATAGGACCAACAGTATTCTAATCATTACCCCGATTTAAACAAATTAAAAGAGCGAACAAGAAGTAATGTGACATACACTTCTGGGGTTTTTTCCTGGCACATTCCATTCTAATTGACAACCTGGGAACAGGACTTCCAGAAGGCTCTGCTGCCCTAGTAACCAGATGTGGGAATGTAGCAATGCTGACGCCTTGTGGCCGTTTCCCACAGCAGCAGCTTTAAAGTCAGTGCTAATGGTCACTCAATATTCACACCCATTGCAGGCTTGTAAATGACACCTGCCCTCCAAAACAAAATCCTGGGGTCGAAAATCGACCAAAAAAGTCGAAAGAGGGCAACCTTCCAAGAAGACAATTTCGAGAGGTTTATTGTACTCACGGTTTTTTTTTTTCTGTTTTTGTTTAACAGAATAAAAAAAGGCGTGGAAAAATGCTGAACCTTAGGAATTATTACACACGAAAATACACGTTACAAAAACCTATCATGTCACACGACTCAGCATGGCCAGCAGCAAAACTTCTGCAAACAAGAAATGCTGACGGGGTGGTGAAGAAATGCGTACCCTCGGTTCTAAGTGGGACGTGGTAAGAGCCCCTAAGGAAAACACAGTGGAGTTGCCTGGAAAGGGTCAACATTGAGCGACCGTTCAATCAAGCATAGCCACTGCTGGGCCTATCACCTGAGAGGATGAGAATCAAAAAGACACGGGCTGGCAATCCTGCAATCCAGCAATGTTTACCATAGCCAACACTTGGAAGCAATGAAAATGCCCAGCCACAGAGGAATGCAGAAAGGAGCAGTGGTCCATGGACACAATGGAAGAGTACTCCAGTGAAAAGTAGAAATTCCATTTTAAAAACAGATATAAGTAAGGAGACATCAGCTTTGGGGGGTTTCTCCAGACACATCCCACCGTCATTGATAACCGAGGAACACCACTGGCAGGAAGGTCTGCTTCACTAGTTACCAGAGTGGGAAACGCAGAAATGCTGCAGCCCTCTGGCCGTTACGTGCAACGGCAGCTTGAAAACCCGTGCTAATGGTCACTTCGTGTGCACAAGTCCTGGAGGGCTGTCAATGAAACCTGCCCTCAAAATGTCTTGAGGGAGGTAGTGGCCAAAATATTTCAAAAGGTGGCACATACTTCAAGAAAAGAATGTGATGAGGTAAGCTACACACACAGTTTGAAGAAAAAAGGACATCCCTGAAAGCTCAATTTCAAGGCTTTATGAGACGCATGCAAATCCAACCACAGCGGTATCGGCTCACACCAGTCAGAAGAACCATCAGCAACAAAACTACCAACAGTTCATGCTGAAGGGGTTGTGGAGAAGTGCATACCCTCTAGGTTAAGTGGGGCTTTGCCGCCAGCCGCGGCGGGTCCTCAAAGTGTAGCAACAACCGACGAGAGGGGGTAGGGAACTGAACGCACCAAGGTATGGGATCAGAAGGGCACAAGCAACTGACGCTTGCAAGGCAAGTTTAATAACAAAGCCTAGCCGTATATATACCCCTAAAGCAGGGACTTTGCTTCGTCACGCCTTATCGGCATCAGCTGGTTGGTTGGCTTCTCGGCTCAGTCACACCTTATCAGCATCAGCTGGTTGGTTGGCTGCTCGGCTTCTCCCTCAAAGGCACCAATTTCCCCTCCAGGGTTGCTTTTCCTAGCTTTAGGGAACAACCAGGGACTCCCAGTAACTGAGCAGGTCCCTGGAGCGATTTGGCCAAAGGCCATCTCCTTTTGTATGTTCATACCATAAAGTCCAGGATGCATACCAAGGAGAGTACAGTCGGGCCCTGAGGCTTAGGAGGGTCTTAGTGGCGCCTTCCTCAGAGGGCAATGCTCGCCACAGGACTTCACCTGGTAAGAGGCACTAATGGGAACAGAATGGAGGTGCCTTTACAAGGTAAACACTGAGTTACGATATGATCCGGCAGGCCCACTCGTGGGCCTATAACCTAAGAAAGAAGACAGAAGTGGAAAGACACAGGCAGGCAAATCTGCATTGCAGGAGTATTACAATAGCCAGGACATGGAAGCAAGCAGAAAGTCCATCAACAGATGAGTGGACAAAGAAGAACAGGGACCTGAACAGATGGAATATTAGCCAAGGAACAAAAGGAAACAATGCCATCAACGGCACCATCGGTGAGGCTAGAGTTCATCACGCACCTTGCAGTAAGTCACAGAGCGAAAGATACATAGCCTACGATATCAGTTATAGGTGTTCCCTAAAAATTGATATCACTGAAGATATTTCCACAGAGAAAGGCAATCACAGATGCAATGAACAGATTTATGGTTCACCCATGGACAGGTGTGAGAATTGTGTACATTAGGAAATTGGGTTTAAGAGAGAGATACAAACACAGGTGAAATACAAAATCACCAAAGGCCTACGGAATACCAAGAGAAGAGTACTCAACATTATGTCATAAGCTACATGGGAAAAGGATCCAAAGAAGACTAGATACATGTTTATGTGTAAAAGAGCCACATCTTTCACACCTACAACAAGCAAAACATTGTAATCAAACTTGCTGTGAGAAACAATAAACATTGAATTAAAAAACGAACAAGTCAGTCGTGAGGCACAAACATAAGGGGCTTTTTCCTGGCACAGTCCATTCTAATTGACAACCTAGAATACGACTTCCACGGAGGCTCTGTTGCCCGAGTAACCAGGTTTGGTAAAGGAGACCTGCTGCCGCCTTGTGGCCGTTTCTCAAAACAGCAGCTTTAAACCCAGTGCTAATGGTCACTTGATATTCAAAATCATTGCAGGCCTATAAATGACACCTGCCCTCAAAAACCATTCGTGGGTCGTCCATCGAGGGAAAAAACTCAAAAGACGTGCACATTTCAAAACGACAATTTCAAGAGGCACATTTTGTGCACATTTTGTCTTCTCTTTCTTTCTTTCTCTTGTGATAAATAAAAGGGCATGGAAAAATGCTCAACATCAGGAATTAATAAAGCCATGCAAATACAGTCGACAGAAACGTTCACCCACCGCCGTCAGAATGATCATCAGCCACAGAGTCTACAAAGAATAAATGCTCAAGCTGTTTTAGAGAACTCTGTGCCCTCTAGCGGCCGCTGGGACGTTACCTGGGAACAGCTAGTAGTGAGAACACCGTGGAGGTGCGTTGAAAGGTAAAAATTGAGCTAACCTGTAATCGGGTAGGCCCACTGATGGGCCTATCTCCCGAGTAGACCAAAATCAAAAAGACACAGGCTGGCCATCCTGCGCTGCAGCAACATGTACCATCGCCAAGACTTGGAAGAAACCCAAATGTCCATCAACAGAACAATGCACCAAGAAGAAGGTTGCCCATGTGCACAATGGAACATGAGCCACGGAAGAGCATGCAACAGTGCCGCTGGCACCACCGTAGAAGGATCTAGAGATACCCACCCAAAAGGAAGTACGAAAGAAACCGAAATAGAAATATCCTATGACATCACTTATAGCTTTTACTTCAACATTGATACCCATGAAGTCATTTCCAAGAGAAGGCCGTGCATAGATGCAGAAAACCAACTATGCTTAACCAAGTGGAAAGGTGTAAGGAATGTATGAATTTGGATATGGGGGTTTACAGACATGTACTGATACATATGAAATATATAATCACAAAATACCTAAGGAATACCAAGAGAGGTCGACTCAACACTCTGTAATAACCTACACGGGAAAGGATCCAAAGATGAATAGATTGATACATACATATGATGAACCAGATGCAGTACACCTAGAACACACACCACATTTTTATCCAATTGGCTGTGATACTAGATAACAATTAAATTTTAAAAAACACACAAGAAGTAAGGAGATATAAGCTCTTGGGGGTTTGCCCTGACACACTGCACTCTCATTTGCAGCCTACTAACACAATTTCCAGGAAGCCTCTGTTGCAGGAAAACCCAGAGTTGGAAATGGAGAAATGCTGCCGCCTTGTGGCCGTTTCCAGCAAGAGCAGCTTCAAACGCATAGCTATGGGTCACTTAACATTCACAAGGACTCAGGCCTCTAAAAGACACCTGCCCTCAAAAAAAAAATGTCCTGAGCTCGGCAGTGGTGAAAAAAATTCAAAGCAGGCAAATGTGTCAAAGAGATAGTATGAAGAGGTAAGTTTTACTCACTCTTTATCAAAAAAAGCAAAATGGAGAAAAGCTCAACCTCAGGAATGATCAGACTCCTCTAAGCTACAAAAAGCTTTCAGCTCACCCAAGTTAACTACCGTCAGCCAAAAGACTACAAACAATAAATGCTGAAGGGGTTTTAGAGAACTCTGTTCCCTCTGTCTGCGGAGGACATGTGTAGTTGTAACAGCCAATAATGAGAACAGAAAGGAGCTGCGTTTTCAATTAAAAATTGAGCCACCCTTCCATCCAGAACACCCACAGCCGAGCCTCTCACCTGAGAAGACAGGCTGCAAGAGCTGCACTCCACGAGTTTTCACAGTAGCCAAGACACCGAAGCAACCCAAATGTCCATCAACAGATGAATGGATAAGAAGAGCTGGTCCGTGGACACAGTGGACTATTAGCCATGGAAAACAAGGAAACACTGCTCTTTGAGGCACCCGAGATGAGCCTAGAGATCATCACAGAACATGAGTTAAGTCGGAAAGCAAAAGGCATACCGTATGACATCACCTATAGGCGTTATCTAACAGCTGACACAAATGAACATATTTCCACAAAGAAAGACACTCACACACTTAGAAAACAAACTAAGCTGATGTAAAATGAAAGGTGGGGGGAATGGATAAATTAAGATTAGTGTCACCATATGTGTACAAATACATATTAAATATATATATCAAACAGACCGACCATATAGCAAGGGAGGTCACCAGAACACTCTGCAATAATTTACATGGGAAGAGGATCTGTACAAGAATATATATATATATATATATATATATATATATATAAAACGTACAAATGAACCAGATTCTGTACATATAGGACCAACAGTATTCTAATCATTACCCCGATTTAAACAAATTAAAAGAGCGAACAAGAAGTAATGTGACATACACTTCTGGGGTTTTTTCCTGGCACATTCCATTCTAATTGACAACCTGGGAACAGGACTTCCAGAAGGCTCTGCTGCCCTAGTAACCAGATGTGGGAATGTAGCAATGCTGACGCCTTGTGGCCGTTTCCCACAGCAGCAGCTTTAAAGTCAGTGCTAATGGTCACTCAATATTCACACCCATTGCAGGCTTGTAAATGACACCTGCCCTCCAAAACAAAATCCTGGGGTCGAAAATCGACCAAAAAAGTCGAAAGAGGGCAACCTTCCAAGAAGACAATTTCGAGAGGTTTATTGTACTCACGGGTTTTTTTTCTGTTTTTGTTTAACAGAATAAAAAAAGGCGTGGAAAAATGCTGAACCTTAGGAATTATTACACACGAAAATACACGTTACAAAAACCTATCATGTCACACGACTCAGCATGGCCAGCAGCAAAACTTCTGCAAACAAGAAATGCTGACGGGGTGGTGAAGAAATGCGTACCCTCGGTTCTAAGTGGGACGTGGTAAGAGCCCCTAAGGAAAACACAGTGGAGTTGCCTGGAAATGGTCAACATTGAGCGACCGTTCAATCAAGCATAGCCACTGCTGGGCCTATCACCTGAGAGAATGAGAATCAAAAAGACACGGGCTGGCAATCCTGCAATCCAGCAATGTTTACCATAGCCAACACTTGGAAGCAATGAAAATGCCCAGCCACAGAGGAATGCAGAAAGGAGCAGTGGTCCATGGACACAATGGAAGAGTACTCCAGTGAAAAGTAGAAATTCCATTTTAAAAACAGATATAAGTAAGGAGACATCAGCTTTGGGGGGTTTCTCCAGACACATCCCACCGTCATTGATAACCGAGGAACACCACTGGCAGGAAGGTCTGCTTCACTAGTTACCAGAGTGGGAAACGCAGAAATGCTGCAGCCCTCTGGCCGTTACGTGCAACGGCAGCTTGAAAACCCGTGCTAATGGTCACTTCGTGTGCACAAGTCCTGGAGGGCTGTCAATGAAACCTGCCCTCAAAATGTCTTGAGGGAGGTAGTGGCCAAAATATTTCAAAAGGTGGCACATACTTCAAGAAAAGAATGTGATGAGGTAAGCTACACACACAGTTTGAAGAAAAAAGGACATCCCTGAAAGCTCAATTTCAAGGCTTTATGAGACGCATGCAAATCCAACCACAGCGGTATCGGCTCACACCAGTCAGAAGAACCATCAGCAACAAAACTACCAACAGTTCATGCTGAAGGGGTTGTGGAGAAGTGCATACCCTCTAGGTTAAGTGGGGCTTTGCCGCCAGCCGCGGCGGGTCCTCAAATTGTAGCAACAACCGACGAGAGGGGGTAGGGAACTGAACGCACCAAGGTATGGGATCAGAAGGGCACAAGCAACTGACGCTTGCAAGGCAAGTTTAATAACAAAGCCTAGCCGTATATATACCCCTAAAGCAGGGACTTTGCTTCGTCACGCCTTATCGGCATCAGCTGGTTGGTTGGCTTCTCGGCTCAGTCACACCTTATCAGCATCAGCTGGTTGGTTGGCTGCTCGGCTTCTCCCTCAAAGGCACCAATTTCCCCTCCACGGTTGCTTTTCCTAGCTTTAGGGAACAACCAGGGACTCCCAGTAACTGAGCAGGTCCCTGGAGCGATTTGGCCAAAGGCCATCTCCTTTTGTATGTTCATACCATAAAGTCCAGGATGCATACCAAGGAGAGTACAGTCGGGCCCTGAGGCTTAGGAGGGTCTTAGTGGCGCCTTCCTCAGAGGGCAATGCTCGCCACAGGACTTCACCTGGTAAGAGGCACTAATGGGAACAGAATGGAGGTGCCTTTACAAGGTAAACATTGAGTTACGATATGATCCGGCAGGCCCACTC
Organism: Kogia breviceps; assembly: GCF_026419965.1. Classification (NCBI taxonomy): domain Eukaryota; kingdom Metazoa; phylum Chordata; class Mammalia; order Artiodactyla; family Physeteridae; genus Kogia; species Kogia breviceps. The sequence goes on from NW_026711840.1 coordinate 18,174, forward strand.
GTGGGCCTATAACCTAAGAAAGAAGACAGAAGTGGAAAGACACAGGCAGGCAAATCTGCATTGCAGGAGTATTACAATAGCCAGGACATGGAAGCAAGCAGAAAGTCCATCAACAGATGAGTGGACAAAGAAGAACAGGGACCTGAACAGATGGAATATTAGCCAAGGAACAAAAGGAAACAATGCCATCAACAGCACCATCGGTGAGGCTAGAGTTCATCACGCACCTTGCAGTAAGTCACAGAGCGAAAGATACATAGCCTACGATATCAGTTATAGGTGTTCCCTAAAAATTGATATCACTGAAGATATTTCCACAGAGAAAGGCAATCACAGATGCAATGAACAGATTTATGGTTCACCCATGGACAGGTGTGAGAATTGTGTACATTAGGAAATTGGGTTTAAGAGAGAGATACAAACACAGGTGAAATACAAAATCACCAAAGGCCTACGGAATACCAAGAGAAGAGTACTCAACATTATGTCATAAGCTACATGGGAAAAGGATCCAAAGAAGACTAGATACATGTTTATGTGTAAAAGAGCCACATCTTTCACACCTACAACAAGCAAAACATTGTAATCAAACTTGCTGTGAGAAACAATAAACATTGAATTAAAAAACGAACAAGTCAGTCGTGAGGCACAAACATAAGGGGCTTTTTCCTGGCACAGTCCATTCTAATTGACAACCTAGAATACGACTTCCACGGAGGCTCTGTTGCCCGAGTAACCAGGTTTGGTAAAGGAGACCTGCTGCCGCCTTGTGGCCGTTTCTCAAAACAGCAGCTTTAAACCCAGTGCTAATGGTCACTTGATATTCAAAATCATTGCAGGCCTATAAATGACACCTGCCCTCAAAAACCATTCGTGGGTCGTCCATCGAGGGAAAAAACTCAAAAGACGTGCACATTTCAAAACGACAATTTCAAGAGGCATATTTTGTGCACATTTTGTCTCCTCTTTCTTTCTTTCTCTTGTGATAAATAAAAGGGCATGGAAAAATGCTCAACATCAGGAATTAATAAAGCCATGCAAATACAGTCGACAGAAACGTTCACCCACCGCCGTCAGAATGATCATCAGCCACAGAGTCTACAAAGAATAAATGCTCAAGGTGTTTTAGAGAACTCTGTGCCCTCTAGCGGCCGCTGGGACGTTACCTGGGAACAGCTAGTAGTGAGAACAACGTGGAGGTGCGTTGAAAGGTAAAAATTGAGCTAACCTGTAATCGGGTAGGCCCACTGATGGGCCTATCTCCCGAGTAGACCAAAATCAAAAAGACACAGGCTGGCCATCCTGCGCTGCAGCAACATGTACCATCGCCAAGACTTGGAAGAAACCCAAATGTCCATCAACAGAACAATGCACCAAGAAGAAGGGGGCCCATGCGCACAATGGAACATGAGCCACGGAAGAGCATGCAACAGTGCCGCTGGCACCACCGTAGAAGGATCTAGAGATACCCACCCAAAAGGAAGTACGAAAGAAACCGAAATAGAAATATCCTATGACATCACTTATAGCTGTTACTTCAACATTGATACCCATGAAGTCATTTCCAAGAGAAGGCCGTGCATAGATGCAGAAAACCAACTATGCTTAGCCAAGTGGAAAGGTGTAAGGAATGTATGAATTTGGATATGGGGGTTTACAGACATGTACTGATACATATGAAATATATAATCACAAAATACCTAAGGAATACCAAGAGAGGTCGACTCAACACTCTGTAATAACCTACACGGGAAAGGATCCAAAGATGAATAGATTGATACATACATATGATGAACCAGATGCAGTACACCTAGAACACACACCACATTTTTATCCAATTGGCTGTGATACTGGATAACAATTAAATTTTAAAAAACACACAAGAAGTAAGGAGATATAAGCTCTTGGGGGTTTGCCCTGACACACTGCACTCTCATTTGCAGCCTACTAACACAATTTCCAGGAAGCCTCTGTTGCAGGAAAACCCAGAGTTGGAAATGGAGAAATGCTGCCGCCTTGTGGCCGTTTCCCGCAAGAGCGGCTTTAAACGCATAGCTATGGGTCACTTAACATTCACAAGGACTCAGGCCTCTAAAAGACACCTGCCCTCAAAAAAAAAATGTCCTGAGCTCGGCAGTGGTGAAAAAAATTCGAAGGAGGCAAATGTGTCAAAGAGATAGTATGAAGAGGTAAGTTTTACTCACTCTTTATCAAAAAAAGCAAAATGGAGAAAAGCTCAACCTCAGGAATGATCAGACTCCTCTAAGCTACAAAAAGCTTTCAGCTCACCCAAGTTAACTACCGTCAGCCAAAAGACTACAAACAATAAATGCTGAAGGGGTTTTAGAGAACTCTGTTCCCTCTGTCTGCGGAGGACATGTCTAGTTGTAACAGCCAATAATGAGAACAGAAAGGAGCTGCGTTTTCAATTAAAAATTGAGCCACCCTTCCATCCAGAACACCCACAGCCGAGCCTCTCACCTGAGAAGACAGGCTGCAAGAGCTGCACTCCACGAGTTTTCACAGTAGCCAAAGACACCGAAGCAACCCAAATGTCCATCAACAGATGAATGGATAAGAAGAGCTGGTCCGTGGACACAGTGGACTATTAGCCATGGAAAACAAGGAAACACTGCTCTTTGAGGCACCCGAGATGAGCCTAGAGATCATCACAGAACATGAGTTAAGTCGGAAAGCAAAAGGCATACCGTATGACATCACCTATAGGCGTTATCTAACAGCTGACACAAATGAACATATTTCCACAAAGAAAGACACTCACACACTTAGAAAACAAACTAAGCTTAAGTAAAATGAAAGGTGGGGGGAATGGATAAATTAAGATTAGTGTCACCATATGTGTACAAATACGTATTAAATATATATATCAAACAGACCGACCATATAGCAAGGGAGGTCACCAGAACACTCTGCAATAATTTACATGGGAAGAGGATCTGTACAAGAATCTATATCTATATCTATATCTATATCTATATCTATATATAGATATATATATATATATATAAAACGTACAAATGAACCAGATTCTGTACATATAGGACCAACAGTATTCTAATCATTACCCCGATTTAAACAAATTAAAAGAGCGAACAAGAAGTAATGTGACATACACTTCTGGGGTTTTTTCCTGGCACATTCCATTCTAATTGACAACCTGGGAACAGGACTTCCAGAAGGCTCTGCTGCCCTAGTAACCAGATGTGGGAATGTAGCAATGCTGACGCCTTGTGGCCGTTTCCCACAGCAGCAGCTTTAAAGTCAGTGCTAATGGTCACTCAATATTCACACCCATTGCAGGCTTGTAAATGACACCTGCCCTCCAAAACAAAATCCTGGGGTCGAAAATCGACCAAAAAAGTCGAAAGAGGGCAACCTTCCAAGAAGACAATTTCGAGAGGTTTATTGTACTCACGGTTTTTTGTTTTCTGTTTTTGTTTAACAGAATAAAAAAAGGCGTGGAAAAATGCTGAACCTTAGGAATTATTAGACACGAAAATACACGTTACAAAAACCTATCATGTCACACCACTCAGCATGGCCATCAGCGAAACTTCTGCAAACAAGAAATGCTGACGGGTTGGTGAAGAAATGCGTACCCTCGGTTCTAAGTGGGTCGTGGTAAGAGCCCCTAAGGAAAACACAGTGGAGTTGCCTGGAAAGGGTCAACATTGAGCGACCGTTCAATCAAGCATACCCACTGCTGGGTCTATCACCTGAGAGGATGAGAATCAAAAAAGACACGGGCTGGCAATCCTGCAATCCAGCAATGTTTACCGTAGCCAACACTTGGAAGCAATGAAAATGCCCAGCCACAGAGGAATGCAGAAAGGAGAAGTGGTCCATGGACACAATGGAAGAGTACTCCAGTGAAAAGTAGAAATTCCATTTTAAAAACAGATATAAGTAAGGAGACATCAGCTTTGGGGGGTTTCTCCAGACACATCCCACCGTCATTGATAACCGAGGAACAACACTGGCAGGAAGGTCTGTTTCACTAGTTACCAGAGTGGGAAACGCAGAAATGCTGCAGCCCTCTGGCCGTTACGTGCAACGGCAGCTTGAAAACCCGTGCTAATGGTCACTTCGTGTGCACAAGTCCTGGAGGGCTGTCAATGAAACCTGCCCTCAAAATGTCTTGAGGGAGGTAGTGGCCAAAATATTTCAAAAGGCGGCACATAGTTCAAGAAAAGAATGGGATGAGGTAAGCTACACACACAGTTTGAAGGAAAAAAGGACATCCCTGAAAGCTCAATTTCAAGGCTTTATGAGACGCATGCAAATCCAACCACACAGGTATCGGCTCACACCAGTCAGAAGAACCATCAGCAACAAAACTACCAACAATTCATGCTGAAGGGGTTGTGGAGAAGTGCATACCCTCTAGGTTAAGTGGGACTTTGCCGCCAGCCGCGGCGGGTCCTCAAAGTGTAGCAACAACCGACGAGAGGGGGTAGGGAACTGAACGCACTAAGGTATGGGATCAGAAGGGCACAAGCAACTGACGCTTGCAAGGCAAGTTTAATAACAAAGCCTAGCCGTATATATACCCCTAAAGCAGGGAATTTGCCTCGTCACGCCTTATCGGCATCAGCTGGTTGGTTGGCTTCTCGGCTTAGTGACACCTTATCAGCATCAGCTGTTTGGTTGGCTGCTCGGCTTCTCCCTCAAAGGCACCAATTTCCCCTCCAGGGTTGCTTTTCCTAGCTTTAGGGAACAACCAGGGACTCCCAGTAACTGAGCAGGTCCCTGGAGCGATTTGGCCAAAGGCCATCTCCTTTTGTATGTTCATACCATAAAGTCCAGGATGCATACCAAGGAGAGTACAGTCGGGCCCTGAGGCTTAGGAGGGTCTTAGTGGCGCCTTCCTCAGAGGGCAATGCTCGCCACAGGACTTCACCTGGTAAGAGGCACTAATGGGAACAGAATGGAGGTGCCTTTACAAGGTAAACACTGAGTTACGATATGATCCAGCAGGCCCACTCCTGGGCCTATAACCTAAGAAAGAAGACAGAAGTGGAAAGACACAGGCAGGCAAATCTGCATTGCAGGAGTATTACAATAGCCAGGACATGGAAGCAACCAGAAAGTCCATCAACAGATGAGTGGACAAAGAAGAACAGGGACCTGTACAGATGGAATATTAGCCAAGGAACCAAAGGAAACAATGCCATCAACAGCACCATCGGTGAGGCTAGAGTTCATCACGCACCTTGCAGTAAGTCACAGAGCGAAAGATACATAGCCTACGATATCAGTTATAGGTGTTCCCTGAAAATTGATATCACTGAAGATATTTCCACAGAGAAAGGCAATCACAGATGCAATAAAGAGATTTATGGTTCACCCATGGACAGGTGTGAGAATTGTGTACATTAGGAAATTGGGTTTAAGAGAGAGATACAAACACAGGTGAAATACAAAATCACCAAAGGCCTACGGAATACCAAGAGAAGAGTACTCAACATTGTGTCATAAGCTACATGGGAAAAGGATCCAAAGACGACTAGATACGTGTTTATGTATAAAAGAGCCACATCTTTCACACCTACAACAAGCAAAACATTGTAATCAAACTTGCTGTGAGAAACAATAAACATTGAATTAAAAAACGAACAAGTCAGTCGTGAGGCACAAACATAAGGGGCTTTTTCCTGGCACAGTCCATTCTAATTGACAACCGAGAATACGACTTCCACGGAGGCTCTGTTGCCCGAGTAACCAGGTTTGGTAAAGGAGACCTGCTGCCGCCTTGTGGCCGTTTCTCAAAACAGCAGCTTTAAACCCAGTGCTAATGGTCACTTGATATTCAAAATCATTGCAGGCCTATAAATGACACCTGCCCTCAAAAACGATTCTTGGGTCGTCCATCGAGGAAAAAAACTCAAAAGACGTGCACACTTCAAAACGACAATTTCAAGAGGCATATTTTGTGCACATTTTGTCTTCTCTTTCTTTCTCTTGTGATAAATAAAAGGGCATGGAAAAATGCTCAACATCAGGAATTAATAAAGCCATGCAAATCCAGTCGACAGAAACGTTCACCCACCGTCGTCAGAATGATCATCAGCCACAGAGTCTACAAAGAATAAATGCTCAAGGTGTTTTAGAGAACTCTGTGCCCTCTAGCGGCCGCTGGGACGTAACCTGGTAACAGCTAGTAGTGAGAACACCGTGGAGGTGCATTGAAAGGTAAAAATTGAGCTAACCTGTAATCGGGTAGGCCCACTGATGGGCCTATCTCCCGAGTAGACCAAAATCAAAAAGACACAGGCTGGCCATCCTGCGCTGCAGCAACATGTACCATAGCCAAGACTTGGAAGAAACCCAAATGTCCATCAACAGAACAATGCACCAAGAAGAAGGGGGCCCATGTGCACAATGGAACATGAGCCACGGAAGAGCATGCAACAGTGCCGCTGGCACCACCGTAGAAGGATCTAGAGATACCCACCCAAAAGGAAGTACGAAAGAAACCGAAATAGAAATATCCTATGACATCACTTATAGCTGTTACTTCAACATTGATACCCATGAAGTCATTTCCAAGAGAAGGCCGTGCATAGATGCAGAAAACCAACTATGCTTAACCAAGTGGAAAGGTGTAAGGAATGTATGAATTTGGATATGGGGGTTTACAGACATGTACTGATACATATGAAATATATAATCACAAAATACCTAAGGAATACCAAGAGAGGTCGACTCAACACTCTGTAATAACCTACACGGGAAAGGATCCAAAGATGAATAGATTGATACATACATATGATGAACCAGATGCAGTACACCTAGAACACACACCACATTTTTATCCAATTGGCTGTGATACTGGATAACAATTAAATTTTAAAAAACACACAAGAAGTAAGGAGATATAAGCTCTTGGGGGTTTGCCCTGACACACTGCACTCTCATTTGCAGCCTACTAACACAATTTCCAGGAAGCCTCTGTTGCAGGAAAACCCAGAGTTGGAAATGGAGAAATGCTGCCGCCTTGTGGCCGTTTCCCGCAAGAGCGGCTTTAAACGCATAGCTATGGGTCACTTAACATTCACAAGGACTCAGGCCTCTAAAAGACACCTGCCCTCAAAAAAAAAATGTCCTGAGCTCGGCAGTGGTGAAAAAAATTCGAAGGAGGCAAATGTGTCAAAGAGATAGTATGAAGAGGTAAGTTTTACTCACTCTTTATCAAAAAAAGCAAAATGGAGAAAAGCTCAACCTCAGGAATGATCAGACTCCTCTAAGCTACAAAAAGCTTTCAGCTCACCCAAGTTAACTACCGTCAGCCAAAAGACTACAAACAATAAATGCTGAAGGGGTTTTAGAGAACTCTGTTCCCTCTGTCTGCGGAGGACATGTCTAGTTGTAACAGCCAATAATGAGAACAGAAAGGAGCTGCGTTTTCAATTAAAAATTGAGCCACCCTTCCATCCAGAACACCCACAGCCGAGCCTCTCACCTGAGAAGACAGGCTGCAAGAGCTGCACTCCACGAGTTTTCACAGTAGCCAAAGACACCGAAGCAACCCAAATGTCCATCAACAGATGAATGGATAAGAAGAGCTGGTCCGTGGACACAGTGGACTATTAGCCATGGAAAACAAGGAAACACTGCTCTTTGAGGCACCCGAGATGAGCCTAGAGATCATCACAGAACATGAGTTAAGTCGGAAAGCAAAAGGCATACCGTATGACATCACCTATAGGCGTTATCTAACAGCTGACACAAATGAACATATTTCCACAAAGAAAGACACTCACACACTTAGAAAACAAACTAAGCTTAAGTAAAATGAAAGGTGGGGGGAATGGATAAATTAAGATTAGTGTCACCATATGTGTACAAATACGTATTAAATATATATATCAAACAGACCGACCATATAGCAAGGGAGGTCACCAGAACACTCTGCAATAATTTACATGGGAAGAGGATCTGTACAAGAATCTATATCTATATCTATATCTATATCTATATCTATATCTATATCTATATATATATATATATATATATATAAAACGTACAAATGAACCAGATTCTGTACATATAGGACCAACAGTATTCTAATCATTACCCCGATTTAAACAAATTAAAAGAGCGAACAAGAAGTAATGTGACATACACTTCTGGGGTTTTTTCCTGGCACATTCCATTCTAATTGACAACCTGGGAACAGGACTTCCAGAAGGCTCTGCTGCCCTAGTAACCAGATGTGGGAATGTAGCAATGCTGACGCCTTGTGGCCGTTTCCCACAGCAGCAGCTTTAAAGTCAGTGCTAATGGTCACTCAATATTCACACCCATTGCAGGCTTGTAAATGACACCTGCCCTCCAAAACAAAATCCTGGGGTCGAAAATCGACCAAAAAAGTCGAAAGAGGGCAACCTTCCAAGAAGACAATTTCGAGAGGTTTATTGTACTCACGGTTTTTTGTTTTCTGTTTTTGTTTAACAGAATAAAAAAAGGCGTGGAAAAATGCTGAACCTTAGGAATTATTAGACACGAAAATACACGTTACAAAAACCTATCATGTCACACCACTCAGCATGGCCATCAGCGAAACTTCTGCAAACAAGAAATGCTGACGGGTTGGTGAAGAAATGCGTACCCTCGGTTCTAAGTGGGTCGTGGTAAGAGCCCCTAAGGAAAACACAGTGGAGTTGCCTGGAAAGGGTCAACATTGAGCGACCGTTCAATCAAGCATACCCACTGCTGGGTCTATCACCTGAGAGGATGAGAATCAAAAAAGACACGGGCTGGCAATCCTGCAATCCAGCAATGTTTACCGTAGCCAACACTTGGAAGCAATGAAAATGCCCAGCCACAGAGGAATGCAGAAAGGAGAAGTGGTCCATGGACACAATGGAAGAGTACTCCAGTGAAAAGTAGAAATTCCATTTTAAAAACAGATATAAGTAAGGAGACATCAGCTTTGGGGGGTTTCTCCAGACACATCCCACCGTCATTGATAACCGAGGAACAACACTGGCAGGAAGGTCTGTTTCACTAGTTACCAGAGTGGGAAACGCAGAAATGCTGCAGCCCTCTGGCCGTTACGTGCAACGGCAGCTTGAAAACCCGTGCTAATGGTCACTTCGTGTGCACAAGTCCTGGAGGGCTGTCAATGAAACCTGCCCTCAAAATGTCTTGAGGGAGGTAGTGGCCAAAATATTTCAAAAGGCGGCACATAGTTCAAGAAAAGAATGGGATGAGGTAAGCTACACACACAGTTTGAAGGAAAAAAGGACATCCCTGAAAGCTCAATTTCAAGGCTTTATGAGACGCATGCAAATCCAACCACACAGGTATCGGCTCACACCAGTCAGAAGAACCATCAGCAACAAAACTACCAACAATTCATGCTGAAGGGGTTGTGGAGAAGTGCATACCCTCTAGGTTAAGTGGGACTTTGCCGCCAGCCGCGGCGGGTCCTCAAAGTGTAGCAACAACCGACGAGAGGGGGTAGGGAACTGAACGCACTAAGGTATGGGATCAGAAGGGCACAAGCAACTGACGCTTGCAAGGCAAGTTTAATAACAAAGCCTAGCCGTATATATACCCCTAAAGCAGGGAATTTGCCTCGTCACGCCTTATCGGCATCAGCTGGTTGGTTGGCTTCTCGGCTTAGTGACACCTTATCAGCATCAGCTGTTTGGTTGGCTGCTCGGCTTCTCCCTCAAAGGCACCAATTTCCCCTCCAGGGTTGCTTTTCCTAGCTTTAGGGAACAACCAGGGACTCCCAGTAACTGAGCAGGTCCCTGGAGCGATTTGGCCAAAGGCCATCTCCTTTTGTATGTTCATACCATAAAGTCCAGGATGCATACCAAGGAGAGTACAGTCGGGCCCTGAGGCTTAGGAGGGTCTTAGTGGCGCCTTCCTCAGAGGGCAATGCTCGCCACAGGACTTCACCTGGTAAGAGGCACTAATGGGAACAGAATGGAGGTGCCTTTACAAGGTAAACACTGAGTTACGATATGATCCAGCAGGCCCACTCCTGGGCCTATAACCTAAGAAAGAAGACAGAAGTGGAAAGACACAGGCAGGCAAATCTGCATTGCAGGAGTATTACAATAGCCAGGACATGGAAGCAACCAGAAAGTCCATCAACAGATGAGTGGACAAAGAAGAACAGGGACCTGTACAGATGGAATATTAGCCAAGGAACCAAAGGAAACAATGCCATCAACAGCACCATCGGTGAGGCTAGAGTTCATCACGCACCTTGCAGTAAGTCACAGAGCGAAAGATACATAGCCTACGATATCAGTTATAGGTGTTCCCTAAAAATTGATATCACTGAAGATATTTCCACAGAGAAAGGCAATCACAGATGCAATAAAGAGATTTATGGTTCACCCATGGACAGGTGTGAGAATTGTGTACATTAGGAAATTGGGTTTAAGAGAGAGATACAAACACAGGTGAAATACAAAATCACCAAAGGCCTACGGAATACCAAGAGAAGAGTACTCAACATTGTGTCATAAGCTACATGGGAAAAGGATCCAAAGACGACTAGATACGTGTTTATGTATAAAAGAGCCACATCTTTCACACCTACAACAAGCAAAACATTGTAATCAAACTTGCTGTGAGAAACAATAAACATTGAATTAAAAAACGAACAAGTCAGTCGTGAGGCACAAACATAAGGGGCTTTTTCCTGGCACAGTCCATTCTAATTGACAACCGAGAATACGACTTCCACGGAGGCTCTGTTGCCCGAGTAACCAGGTTTGGTAAAGGAGACCTGCTGCCGCCTTGTGGCCGTTTCTCAAAACAGCAGCTTTAAACCCAGTGCTAATGGTCACTTGATATTCAAAATCATTGCAGGCCTATAAATGACACCTGCCCTCAAAAACGATTCTTGGGTCGTCCATCGAGGAAAAAAACTCAAAAGACGTGCACACTTCAAAACGACAATTTCAAGAGGCATATTTTGTGCACATTTTGTCTTCTCTTTCTTTCTCTTGTGATAAATAAAAGGGCATGGAAAAATGCTCAACATCAGGAATTAATAAAGCCATGCAAATCCAGTCGACAGAAACGTTCACCCACCGTCGTCAGAATGATCATCAGCCACAGAGTCTACAAAGAATAAATGCTCAAGGTGTTTTAGAGAACTCTGTGCCCTCTAGCGGCCGCTGGGACGTAACCTGGTAACAGCTAGTAGTGAGAACACCGTGGAGGTGCATTGAAAGGTAAAAATTGAGCTAACCTGTAATCGGGTAGGCCCACTGATGGGCCTATCTCCCGAGTAGACCAAAATCAAAAAGACACAGGCTGGCCATCCTGCGCTGCAGCAACATGTACCATAGCCAAGACTTGGAAGAAACCCAAATGTCCATCAACAGAACAATGCACCAAGAAGAAGGGGGCCCATGTGCACAATGGAACATGAGCCACGGAAGAGCATGCAACAGTGCCGCTGGCACCACCGTAGAAGGATCTAGAGATACCCACCCAAAAGGAAGTACGAAAGAAACCGAAATAGAAATATCCTATGACATCACTTATAGCTGTTACTTCAACATTGATACCCATGAAGTCATTTCCAAGAGAAGGCCGTGCATAGATGCAGAAAACCAACTATGCTTAACCAAGTGGAAAGGTGTAAGGAATGTATGAATTTGGATATGGGGGTTTACAGACATGTACTGATACATATGAAATATATAATCACAAAATACCTAAGGAATACCAAGAGAGGTCGACTCAACACTCTGTAATAACCTACACGGGAAAGGATCCAAAGATGAATAGATTGATACATACATATGATGAACCAGATGCAGTACACCTAGAACACACACCACATTTTTATCCAATTGGCTGTGATACTGGATAACAATTAAATTTTAAAAAACACACAAGAAGTAAGGAGATATAAGCTCTTGGGGGTTTGCCCTGACACACTGCACTCTCATTTGCAGCCTACTAACACAATTTCCAGGAAGCCTCTGTTGCAGGAAAACCCAGAGTTGGAAATGGAGAAATGCTGCCGCCTTGTGGCCGTTTCCCGCAAGAGCGGCTTTAAACGCATAGCTATGGGTCACTTAACATTCACAAGGACTCAGGCCTCTAAAAGACACCTGCCCTCAAAAAAAAAATGTCCTGAGCTCGGCAGTGGTGAAAAAAATTCGAAGGAGGCAAATGTGTCAAAGAGATAGTATGAAGAGGTAAGTTTTACTCACTCTTTATCAAAAAAAGCAAAATGGAGAAAAGCTCAACCTCAGGAATGATCAGACTCCTCTAAGCTACAAAAAGCTTTCAGCTCACCCAAGTTAACTACCGTCAGCCAAAAGACTACAAACAATAAATGCTGAAGGGGTTTTAGAGAACTCTGTTCCCTCTGTCTGCGGAGGACATGTCTAGTTGTAACAGCCAATAATGAGAACAGAAAGGAGCTGCGTTTTCAATTAAAAATTGAGCCACCCTTCCATCCAGAACACCCACAGCCGAGCCTCTCACCTGAGAAGACAGGCTGCAAGAGCTGCACTCCACGAGTTTTCACAGTAGCCAAAGACACCGAAGCAACCCAAATGTCCATCAACAGATGAATGGATAAGAAGAGCTGGTCCGTGGACACAGTGGACTATTAGCCATGGAAAACAAGGAAACACTGCTCTTTGAGGCACCCGAGATGAGCCTAGAGATCATCACAGAACATGAGTTAAGTCGGAAAGCAAAAGGCATACCGTATGACATCACCTATAGGCGTTATCTAACAGCTGACACAAATGAACATATTTCCACAAAGAAAGACACTCACACACTTAGAAAACAAACTAAGCTTAAGTAAAATGAAAGGTGGGGGGAATGGATAAATTAAGATTAGTGTCACCATATGTGTACAAATACGTATTAAATATATATATCAAACAGACCGACCATATAGCAAGGGAGGTCACCAGAACACTCTGCAATAATTTACATGGGAAGAGGATCTGTACAAGAATCTATATCTATATCTATATCTATATCTATATCTATATCTATATATATATAGATATATATATATATATAAAACGTACAAATGAACCAGATTCTGTACATATAGGACCAACAGTATTCTAATCATTACCCCGATTTAAACAAATTAAAAGAGCGAACAAGAAGTAATGTGACATACACTTCTGGGGTTTTTTCCTGGCACATTCCATTCTAATTGACAACCTGGGAACAGGACTTCCAGAAGGCTCTGCTGCCCTAGTAACCAGATGTGGGAATGTAGCAATGCTGACGCCTTGTGGCCGTTTCCCACAGCAGCAGCTTTAAAGTCAGTGCTAATGGTCACTCAATATTCACACCCATTGCAGGCTTGTAAATGACACCTGCCCTCCAAAACAAAATCCTGGGGTCGAAAATCGACCAAAAAAGTCGAAAGAGGGCAACCTTCCAAGAAGACAATTTCGAGAGGTTTATTGTACTCACGGTTTTTTGTTTTCTGTTTTTGTTTAACAGAATAAAAAAAGGCGTGGAAAAATGCTGAACCTTAGGAATTATTAGACACGAAAATACACGTTACAAAAACCTATCATGTCACACCACTCAGCATGGCCATCAGCGAAACTTCTGCAAACAAGAAATGCTGACGGGTTGGTGAAGAAATGCGTACCCTCGGTTCTAAGTGGGTCGTGGTAAGAGCCCCTAAGGAAAACACAGTGGAGTTGCCTGGAAAGGGTCAACATTGAGCGACCGTTCAATCAAGCATACCCACTGCTGGGTCTATCACCTGAGAGGATGAGAATCAAAAAAGACACGGGCTGGCAATCCTGCAATCCAGCAATGTTTACCGTAGCCAACACTTGGAAGCAATGAAAATGCCCAGCCACAGAGGAATGCAGAAAGGAGAAGTGGTCCATGGACACAATGGAAGAGTACTCCAGTGAAAAGTAGAAATTCCATTTTAAAAACAGATATAAGTAAGGAGACATCAGCTTTGGGGGGTTTCTCCAGACACATCCCACCGTCATTGATAACCGAGGAACAACACTGGCAGGAAGGTCTGTTTCACTAGTTACCAGAGTGGGAAACGCAGAAATGCTGCAGCCCTCTGGCCGTTACGTGCAACGGCAGCTTGAAAACCCGTGCTAATGGTCACTTCGTGTGCACAAGTCCTGGAGGGCTGTCAATGAAACCTGCCCTCAAAATGTCTTGAGGGAGGTAGTGGCCAAAATATTTCAAAAGGCGGCACATAGTTCAAGAAAAGAATGGGATGAGGTAAGCTACACACACAGTTTGAAGGAAAAAAGGACATCCCTGAAAGCTCAATTTCAAGGCTTTATGAGACGCATGCAAATCCAACCACACAGGTATCGGCTCACACCAGTCAGAAGAACCATCAGCAACAAAACTACCAACAATTCATGCTGAAGGGGTTGTGGAGAAGTGCATACCCTCTAGGTTAAGTGGGACTTTGCCGCCAGCCGCGGCGGGTCCTCAAAGTGTAGCAACAACCGACGAGAGGGGGTAGGGAACTGAACGCACTAAGGTATGGGATCAGAAGGGCACAAGCAACTGACGCTTGCAAGGCAAGTTTAATAACAAAGCCTAGCCGTATATATACCCCTAAAGCAGGGAATTTGCCTCGTCACGCCTTATCGGCATCAGCTGGTTGGTTGGCTTCTCGGCTTAGTGACACCTTATCAGCATCAGCTGTTTGGTTGGCTGCTCGGCTTCTCCCTCAAAGGCACCAATTTCCCCTCCAGGGTTGCTTTTCCTAGCTTTAGGGAACAACCAGGGACTCCCAGTAACTGAGCAGGTCCCTGGAGCGATTTGGCCAAAGGCCATCTCCTTTTGTATGTTCATACCATAAAGTCCAGGATGCATACCAAGGAGAGTACAGTCGGGCCCTGAGGCTTAGGAGGGTCTTAGTGGCGCCTTCCTCAGAGGGCAATGCTCGCCACAGGACTTCACCTGGTAAGAGGCACTAATGGGAACAGAATGGAGGTGCCTTTACAAGGTAAACACTGAGTTACGATATGATCCAGCAGGCCCACTCCTGGGCCTATAACCTAAGAAAGAAGACAGAAGTGGAAAGACACAGGCAGGCAAATCTGCATTGCAGGAGTATTACAATAGCCAGGACATGGAAGCAACCAGAAAGTCCATCAACAGATGAGTGGACAAAGAAGAACAGGGACCTGTACAGATGGAATATTAGCCAAGGAACCAAAGGAAACAATGCCATCAACAGCACCATCGGTGAGGCTAGAGTTCATCACGCACCTTGCAGTAAGTCACAGAGCGAAAGATACATAGCCTACGATATCAGTTATAGGTGTTCCCTGAAAATTGATATCACTGAAGATATTTCCACAGAGAAAGGCAATCACAGATGCAATAAAGAGATTTATGGTTCACCCATGGACAGGTGTGAGAATTGTGTACATTAGGAAATTGGGTTTAAGAGAGAGATACAAACACAGGTGAAATACAAAATCACCAAAGGCCTACGGAATACCAAGAGAAGAGTACTCAACATTGTGTCATAAGCTACATGGGAAAAGGATCCAAAGACGACTAGATACGTGTTTATGTATAAAAGAGCCACATCTTTCACACCTACAACAAGCAAAACATTGTAATCAAACTTGCTGTGAGAAACAATAAACATTGAAT
>NW_026711841.1:0-33759 GCF_026419965.1 Kogia breviceps
ATTTTCTGTAAGTAGAAGAGAGCGTAAGGTCCGTAGTCTACAATGATATGGATGAGATAAGCACTAATTAGTAATGACAAGGAATATTATTATTGTATCAAAGCTGTTCTACAGTGTGTATACTGCTGTTTATGTTAAGAGCTTCTCTCATAATTTAGACGGTGATAAATGTGTCAGTAATACCCAAGTGATATTAAGGAGAAATGATCAGATATATATGACTAGGCTTGCACTATATTAACCAAGTGGCATCCAATTGGCTATAACTCATCCAAACAAACAGTGAAATGTCAAAGAACTAAATATCTATAAACTAGATAACTACTCACCTCTTCCTTAAAACAACCCTCATCCTCTTGACTTAAAGTTTCTATATTAGTCTACTGCATCCTTGATTTTTTCTTTTGCTTGTTTTTGATTTCCTAAGCAAATTATATTCTCCTTTTGTAACAAATGCAATGAACACTCAGCATAGGACTCAAAGGCGATTTCCTTTACTATCACCCAGAGAACCCCAGCCACGCACCCATAATATATGCGACTCAAAGACCATGAGGGAAACGGCCCAGGGAATACACTTGTCAAAAACTTCAAGCAACCCTGAAAATTTAGGAAAGGAGTTTTTCATAAGCCGAAGTTTAAAAAAATTCCTGCACTTCATGATTGTAATTTGAATGAAGGAGCACTTAGACTTAATTAAAAAATCCTTAATTCTGAGAAAAGCAGCATCCAGAGAAGTGCTTAGAAGGGGTTGTAGCAAAAAGCACGACGACCCAAAACCTATGGGATGCAGCAAAAGCAATTCTAAGAGGGAAGTTTATATCAATACAGTCCTACCTCAAGAAACAAGAAAGAAGTCAAATAAACAACCTAACCTTACACCTAAAGCATTTAGAGAAAGAAGAACAAAAAACCCCCAAAGTTAGCAGAAGGAAAGAAATCATAAAGATCAGATCAGAAATAAATGAAGAAAACAATAGCAAAGATCAATAAAACTAAAAGCTCGTTCTCTTGAGAAGATAAAATTGATAAACCATTAGCAAGACTCATCAAGGAGAAAAGGGAGAAGACTCAAATCAATAGAATTAGAAATGAAAAAGAAGTAACAAGTGACACTGCAGAAATACAAAGGATCATGAGAGATTACTACAAGCAACTATACAGCAATAAAATGGACAACCTGGAAGAAATGGACAAATTCTTGGAAAAGCACAAACCTCCCGAGATTGAACCAGGATGAAATAGAAAATATAAACAGACCAACCACAAGTAATGAAATTGAGACTGTGATTTAAAAACTTCCAACAAACAAAAGCCCAGGACCAGGTGGCTTCACAGGTGAATTCTATCAAACATTTAGAGAAGAGCTAACACCTATCCTTCTCAAACTCTTCCAAAATATAACAGAGGGAGGAACACTCCCAAACTTATTCTATGAGACCACCATCAACCTGATACCAAAACAAGACAAAGATGCCACAAAGAAAGAAAACTACAGGCTGATATCTCTGATGAACATAGATGCAAAAATCCTCAACAAAATACTAGCAAACAGAATCCAACAGCACATTAGAAGGATCATACACCATGATCAAGTGGGGTTTATCCCAGGGATGCAAGTATTCTTCAATATACGTAAATCAATCAATGTGATACACCATATTAACAAATTGAAGGATAAAAACCATAGGATAATCTCAATAGATGCAGAAAAAGCTTCTGACAAAATTCAACACCATTTATGATAAAAACCCACTAGAAAGTAGGCATATAGAGAATTTACCTCAACATAATAAAGACCATATATGACAAACCCATAGCCAACATCGTTCTCAATGATGAAAAACTGAAACCATTTCTTCTAAGATCAGCAACAAGACAAGATTGCCCACTCTCACCACTACTATTCACCATAGTTTTGGAAGTTTTACCCACAGTAATCAGAGAAGAAAAAGAAATAAAATGAATCCAAATCGGAAAAGAAGAAGTAAAGCTGTCACTGTAGATGATATGATGCTATACATAGAGAATCCTAAAGCTACCAGAAGACGACTAGAGCTAATCAATGAATTTGGTAAAGCAGCAGGATACAGAATTATTCCACAGAAATCTCTGGCATTCCTATACACTAATGATGAAAAATCTGAAAGAGAAATTAAGGAAACACTCCCATTTACCATTGCAACAAAAAGAATAAACTACCTAGGAATAAACCTACCTAAGGAGACAAAAGACCTTTATGCAGAAAACTAGAAGACACTGATGAAAGAAATTAAACATGATACCAACAGATGGAGAGATATACCATGTTCTTGGATTGGAAGAATCAACATTGTGAAAATGACTCTACTACCCAAAGCAATCTACAGATTCAATACAATCCCTATCAAACTATGAATGGCATTTTTCACAGAACCAGAACAAAAACTTTCACAATTTGTATGGAAACACAAAAGACCCTGGATAGCCAAAGCAATCTTGAGAAAGAAAAACAGAGCTGGAGGAATCAGACTCCCTGACTTCAGACTATAATACAAAGCCACAGTATTCAAGACAGTATGGTACTGGCACAAAAGCAGAAATATAGATCAATGGAACAGGATAGAAAGCCCAGAAAAAAACCCACACACATATGGTCACCTTATTTTTGATAAAGGAGGCAAGAATATACAATGGAGAAGAGACAACCTCTTCAATAAGTGGTGCTGGGAAAACTGGACAGCTACATGTAAAAGAATGAAGTTAGAACATTCTCTAATACCATACAGAAAAATAAAGTCAACATGGATTAAAGCCGTAAATGTAAGGCCAGACAGTATAAAACTCTTAGAGGGAAACATAGGCAGAACACTCTATGACATAAATCACAGCAAGATCCTTTTTAACCCACCTCCTAGAGAAATGGAAATAAAAACAAAACAAAAAAAACCAAATGGGACCTAATGAAACTTAAAACCTTTTGCATAGCAAAGGAAAACTTAAAACAAGACGAAAAGACAACCCTCAGAATAGGAGATAATATTTGCAAATGAAGCAACTGACAAAGGATGAATATCCAAAATTTATAAGCAACTCAGGCAGCTCAATAACAAAAAAACAAACAACCCAATGCAAAAATGGGCAGAAGAACTAAATAGACAGTTCTCCAAAGAAGATATACAGATTGCCAACAAACACAAGAAAGGATGCTCAACATCATTAATCATTAGAGAAATGTAAATCAAAACTACAATGAGATATCATCTCACACCGGTCAGATTGGCCATCATCAAAACCTCTAGAAACAATAAATGCTGGAGAGGGTGTGGAGAAAAGGGAACCCTCTTGCACTGCTGGTGGGAATGTAAATTGATACAGCCACTATGGAGAACAGTATGGAGGTTCCTTAAAAAACTACAAATAGAACTACCCTACGACCCAGCAATCCCACTATTGGGCATATACCTGGATAAAACCATAATTCAAAAAAGAGTCATGTTCGAAAATGTTCATTGCATGTCTATTTACAATAGCCAGGACATGGAAGCAACCTAAGTGTCCATCAACAGATGAATGGATAAAGAAGATGTGGTGCATATATACAATGGAATATTACTCAGCCATAAAAAGGAATGAAAGTGAGTTATTCGTAGTGAGGTGGATGGACCTAGAGACTGTCATACAGAGTGAAGTAAGTCAGAAAGAGAAGAACAAATACCATATGCTAACATACATATGGAATCTAAAAAAAAAAAGAAAATGGTCAGAAGAATCTAAGGGCAAGATGGGAATAAAGTTGCACACCTACTAGATAATGGACTTGAGGATATGAGGAGGGGGAAGGGTAAGCTGGGACAAAGTGAGAGAGTGGCGGACATATATACACTACCAAACGTAAAATAGATAGTGGGAAGCAGGCGCATAGCACAGGGAGATCAGCTCGGTGCTTTATGACCACCTAGAGAGGTGGGATAGGGCGGGTGGGAGGGAGACTCAAGAGGGAAGAGGTATGGGGTTATATGTATATGTATAACTGATATACTTTGTTATAAAGCAGAAACTGACACGCTGTTGTAAAGCAATTATACTCTAATAAAGATGTTTAAAAAAAAAGTTCATGAATCTTAGTGAGAACAATGGGAGGGCATGACTATGTCAATTATTGTTCAGCAGCTTGTTTATAGACCCTGTGAAGATGGACATTTTGATAGATCCAGAGTTTTGGATTTGCCAAGAAAGTGAGACAGTAAACCAATAGGGAACAATGAGATGTGTTTGGCCAGATGGGGTTTAAAATGATGGTTCATTTAACCTAAGGGAACAAAGTAAAGACAAAGAGTTATATTCGATAGCAAGCAAGTGGAGGAGTCAAAGGAACGGAGACTCCACTAACAAGAGAGCAAAGAAGTTGAAGGAGGAGAAGGAGGAGGAAAAGAAAGAGAAGGGGCAGAAGAGGGGTATGGAGAGGAGGAAGAGGAGGAGGGAAGAAAGGAGGAGGAAGAGTAAAAGAAGGAGATGGGGAGAAAGTAAAAGAGGAAAAGGAAAAAAGCTGTAGTGCAAGTAATTGGGTAAGAAATCTGAAAGAAAAATAAGTATGGACGGAGGGAAGGATGTCTCAGTCTGATATTTTACAGGTGGTTCAGAGTCCAATTTTAGCCATCAGTGAGGGCAAATGAAGGGCTGTGTGGAATAACAGATTCCTGCAAATGAGAAAGTAAACTAAGATTCTAATGTTCCAGATTTCTCCAGACTTAATTTGTCCTAGGGAATACAGAGGCAAGCCAGAAAACTAGTAAAACCAAAATCAGTAATGTTGTGGCTAATATCTGGAGCTGGGATCTGGGATCCAAGCAAAGACTGCTCAGAACTGGTATTAGCAATGTTCTTTTTTTTTTTTTTTTTTTTTTTTTTTTTTGCGGTACGCCGGCCTCTCACTGTTGTGGCCCCTCCCGTTGCGGAGCACAGGCTCCGGACGCGCAGGCTCATTGGCCATGGCTCACGGGCCCAGCCTCTCCGCGTCATGTGGGATCTTCCTGGACCGGGGCACGAACCCGTGTCCCCTGCATTGGCAGGCGGCCTCCCAACCACTATGCCACCAGGGAAGCCCGCAATGTTCTTTGAAAGCATAAGTCCACTTGCCTACACTAAGAACAAGGAGCATTATATGGACATAGAGCCATCTTCAATAACAAATCTAAGCTATAGGGAGGGACTCAACAAAATTAGAAATTATCATGTCATCTGGAATCTCCATACCATTTACACCCTCCTCTTTGTGTTTTCTCTAATCTCTTCAGGAGGATTGTGTTTCTCCAGTTTCATATCCATCAGTCAAATCCCCTGTAATCAATTAATTAGTCCTGAGCAATAGGACAGGGGATGCTATGTAGCATTAAAAAGTCCCTCTTTAAAAGAAATCTAGAAATAATAAATTAATACTAAACACACTTTTGAATTCATAGCTAAATTTGAAGTAATTTTTTTTTTTTTTTTTAATTCTCAGCAGCCAGTTTATAAGGAGTTGAAATAAAAGGGATTGCTGTGATCCTAAAGCTATGGGTGGCCTGGGGCTTTTGTGGTATCATATGAGGTAGGTGTTGAAATGAAAGCGTAACAAACATATAGGATTTTGCAGAAATATACCTTTAGTACAGAGTGTGTGTGTGTGCAAATTTCACCAGCTAGCTATTTCAAAGAAAATTGTCTGATATTGATCTCAGATCCAAGTAGGAGACAAGTCACCTCTTTGTGAACTCAACAAAATTTCCTACCTCACAAATCTTGAGTGTCTAAATATACACTCACTGTATGGTACAGCAAATGCTGGCCAAGAGTTAAATTAAAGTAGTTATAGATTGTTATCTTGTGAAGTACTTGGAAGAAGCAAAAACCCAGTCTCTTTGTAGAAACACACTTTAGGTCTCATAGAATGTCTACAAATAAAGTCCAAATTAACATGGATTCAGAATAAGAGCACAGGTAAAACTAATGCACCATGAGCAAGAGTTATCAATAAGACCCTCAAACAGCAGATTGAGATGTACAGTATCCCCAGCATATTGAGATTTCAGACACAAACTATAATAATAAAAAAATAAATGAGGAAATAGGAACAGAAAAACAACTGACTTCCAAAATGACTACCAAGATTACAAAAAATAGAATCTCTAAAAAGAGTACATGTAATCACTGAAGTTAAGAACCCAAAGAATGGGTTAACAGCAGAATGCACATTTATGAAGGTGAAACTTGTGAATTGGAAAATAATTCTAAATAAATCACTGTTAAGCCAGTTCAGGTAGACAATTAGATAGAAATTATGAAGGGTATATTAATACACATGGAAGGCGCAATGAAAAGGTATAATCTATATTCTCCCAAAATATTTAAAAATAAGAACAAAGATGGAAGACTTAACCAACCTAATTCCAAAACTTGTTATAAGACTTCAGTTATCAAGCATTGTGATATCAATAAAGGGATAGAAAATGGGAAGGAAAGTCAGAAATAGACTAACACATGTGTGGGCTTTTCATTTTCATAAAAGATGCAAATTTATGTCATTCAATGGAGAAAGAACTGTGTATAATGGAGAAAGAACTGTGTGTGATAGAGTAAGAATAGTCTGATCCTGCTGGAAACCCTAGCCTCTCAGTTGAGACACCTGGAGATCTATTAATATATGTCTTGGAATTGGTTCAAATCAATAACAGAAATAATCACTAAATATATGGTTAAAGATCAGCTTGGACACAGCAGGAGACTAGTAAACTAGAAGTCATTAGAAAATATTCTGGCTGAAACAGGGATGAAAGAAAAATAGTACAGATAAAGCAAAGAGACATAGGACACATAAAATGTCTACAATATGTACAATTGAAGCTCTAGAAAAAGATGAGGAAGCAGAAGCAATATTTGAAGAGCTAGTGACTGACAATTTTCAAAACTGATGAGAGATAACAACCCACAGATATAAAAAGTAATATGAACTCTAGTAGAATAACTGTAAAGAGATCCTAATTTGACACACTGTAGTAAAACTTCTAAAAACAAAATACAAAGGGAATATGTAAAGATCCACTGGGCCGCACCAATAAGACAGCTGGCTTCCCAACAAAAACAACAAAGAAAAGCAGAGGATAATTGCATAGGATATTTAAAATGCTAAATAAAAATAACTGCCAAACTAGAATTGCAAACCAAATGATAGTTCCTCAAAAGTGAAGATGAAACAAGATAATTTCAGACAAAAATTGAGAGGTTTCATTGCTGGCATACTAGCATTAGAACAAATAACAAAGAAAAGTTTTGTTGTGGTTTTTGGTTTTTTTGGTTTGTTTTTAACCTCAGAGACAAGGAATTTTATCCTAGAAAGAAATATAAAAGTAAATGAAAGAATGAATAGCTGAAGAGCGGTGAAACTATTCATTATGTGGATATATCTTGATGACAGCTAACTGTATAAAATATATCAGAATAAATAACTGTTGACATGCACATACATATGAAATACATTTTAAATGCAAAGAAATAATATCACAAGAAGCAAGAGGGTGTAAAAGGCACAGATTTTCTGTATTCCTAACATTGTTTCTAATATATTAAGCATGCATAATGTAATCTCAAGGGTAACAAATAGAAGGACAAAATAATGATTTCTTCATAAGCTTATAGCAAAAAAATGCTAAAGATATCTGAATATTGCAAATGAGAGAAAAGAGCATAAAATGGAGGACAAATAGAAAAAAAACCTGTTAAAGAGTAGATATAAATCTACATACCGTGTATTCAACTTGTCTATCTCTTCATGAAGTCTACCAACTCTTAAAATATAGTATCTGACTTAAAAATAACAATGATAATCCTGATGTGGATGTCACAGCTATCATATATTCATGAACTTTTCTTGCTGTAAGAGTCTTGAAACCTATTAATATAGAAATTCATTTTTAATTATTTGAGATATTAGTCTTCTGAATTAACAGCCCTAGTTATGGTATAATAGAATACCAACAGTGGAAGTAGGAATATTGTTGGAAGATGAAGCTTTGAAAGGCTAACTTAGCAGGACTGGCCTTTGAAGCTCAACAGCTCCATAGGGTATTACGATATTGCAAAACAGGACATTTTAGAAAATGAGTTTTGGATGGACTTTAGGATTAGCAATTCCCTCACTTGAGGCCAAAAAGGTCAAATACGTTGTTCAAGATCACAAAGCTAAATAATAGTATATAACTAGTAGGAACAGATGTTCTTAAGGTTTACTTTCAATCCTAGAAGATGAATTGTTATATAATAACGTAATAGGGATTTTTCCTTAAAACTTAATAGAATATTAATTTCTAGTAAAATTGTTAGAATGGATTCAATTGGTATTTGAATGAGGTCATGTAGGAACTTTTCTTACATGTAAAAATGTATTTCTATGGAATACAAATAGTTTTGAAACATTTTTACAATGATCTCAGGAAAGAAATACATTACACATACACATGTCCAAGCAAGCATCCCTAAATAAAATTTTCAAGTGAAAATTCTTACTCTTATAGTATATTCTGCTATTTTCAATTCTATTCTATTGTGCTGTTTTATTTACACAGACATGCTTGTTATGGTCCACTAAATTCATTTAAGGATGCACTGAAGGATTTGAGACTTACAATTTGAGAAACGGTGCTTTAGATATCATCATTTCTCAAATTGTTTCATATACTCAAATGGTTTAGAGTGCCTTTTTTCAGTTTTGCAGTTTAGGCTTAGATGCTAACATAAATTACCAACTATAAAAATTAATCTGAGAAAAGAAAAAAGTTTGCAACAAAATAGTGAATATTACAACTTACCGTATTAGCTGTAAGCATAAGTTACTTCTGTAGGTGACATTATAATGGGGTTAGAGGAACTTGATTATATATATAAATAAATTATTTATAAATGTATTTATGTATATTTACATATATATATAATGTCCCTTTAAGATAGCGATTTATTCAAACCATTTTTATTAACTAAGCTATAAAATTTCATATTTGGTCAATATGAAATATTCCAATAAATGTAAATCATTACTAATTTCTTCCATTAAAAAGTGTTTTTCATGGATTTCAATTTACTTTAATATAGAAAATACAATAATAAAGGCTATTTGGAAAACATAACTTTGGACTGAGATAGAGGTGGGAACTAACATTAATAGATTATCTGTGATGTGCCAAATATCGCTTGAAGTGCAGGATATCATTACTATAATGTTTGGATAACCGGTATAGCAAAACTGGTAAGATTATCACTAAATCCCTTTCCTTTTCTTTAGAGCACAAAGCTAAATTACATGTTCTAGCTCTTTTGCATCTAGATGGTGCCACATGAATAGTTTCCTCCAAACAAATTTAAGCAAAGTGATTTGAGTCACTTTAATTTTAGAACAGTAGAGAGCAGATGTGCTTCCTTTATCCTTTCTCTGTTTATCCTTACTCTGCTCTTCTTCTGGCTGGATAATGCTCAGAAAACCTTCAAGCCACTTATTAAAGTTCAGTGGAACCTGGGCCTTAGAATGACTGCAGAAACAGAATATCCCTGACCTGACTCTCTCCCTGCTCTCTCTCTCTCTCTCTCTCTCTCTCTCTCTCTCTCTCTCTCTCTCTCTCTCTCTCTCTCTCTCTCTCTCTCTCTCACACACACACACACACACACACACACACACACACACACACACAATCAACCTGCAATGGACACTTAGGTAAATAAGAGGTAAATTTTTATTTCTAAATAAAAGTAATCTTTATGTGTTATAGCAGCTAAGTTTGTTAACTAACTAATAGAAGGAAACTAAAGTTCTGAGAAGCTAAGTCACTAGAAATTTGAGTAATCATAACCATTGCTTTATCATTGGGTTTGTGGTCAATTAAATAACGATTATCTGCCAGTCTGATAACTTTTTGAGGAATGCTTGTAAAGAATTTTTGGTAATCTTTCTTTTAATAAAAGAAAGCTCATTAATCAATGCTTAATTTTCATGTGTAAATTCCACTAACAACAAGGAAAAGGGCATTTATTAAACTGTAATGAATTATTAAAGGTCTATTCACAAAGCATTTCTAAAATGTCACTTAGATAAATCCTGCACATTATGAATCAAAGCACAAAACTCTTTCTTGATCTAAATGTGATTGACCTTTACAATGGAAACAAAAATACTGAGAGAAGTGTCATAAAGGTAATTTTAAGGAACTATAAGATTGTGTTTTCATGAAATTCAATTTTATGATTCATATATCTAACCTCACTAGCTTCACATTTCAAGTTATTGATGTATTTGTTTACAAAGTTTGTTAAAAATATTACTTGTTTAGGGACTTCCCTGGTGGCACAGTGGTTGAGAATCCACCTGCCGATGCAGGGGACACAGGTTCGTGCCCTGGTCCGGGAAGATCCAACATGCCTTGGAGCGGCTGGGCCTGTGAGCCATGGCTGCTGAGCCTGCATGTCCGGAGCCTGTGCTCCGCAGCGGGAGAGGCCACAATAGTGAGAGGCCCACATACCACAAAAAAAACCCCAAAACTATATATATATATATATATATATATATATATATATATATATAATTTTTGTTTAATGAATTGTAAAGTGATGAATTTTTGCTAAACTGAAACTTAGAAAATAATGGAATTAGATTTTCCTCAGCTATACCATGTGATTAAAGCTGTCCAATGTGACCCAAAACTCTATTGTTAGCAAGAAACTCAGGAAAGCTCAGTCACTTGTTATCAATTAAATATTAAATTTAAAAGCTTGTTTTCAAAATTAGCATCAGTTAAAATAGGCTGTTGCAGAATTTTTAACACTAATAAATGAGACTTTCATGAGATCATAATAAATGTATATTTTTTTACTTGTTATCTTTTTATAATACTGGTTAGAAAAAAAGTTTGAGAGATAATTATCTGTACTTCACTCTCTAACCAAGTTGCTGGGAAGAATTCAGAGAGCTTTCTATTTAATTTCCAGAACAAACAGTATGCTATGATTTCTGTGTTTAACAAGGTCAATACTTGTAAAACAGACACAGATTTTAAAGAAATATAAACATGGCTCTTCTTTGACTAAGTGTCCAGAAATGAGTATGATCATTTTGAGAGAAGAAAGGTGATACATATTTGTTTCCTTGCTGAATGCCAAATCATTGTCTGGTTATTGAAGTTCTGGAGAGTAAGATACTTGAAACTGAAGCTCAGTGTCCTGTAAGTAAGCGACATCTGCATCATCTTGGAAATTTCAACTGTATTTAACAGAAAGCCCAACATTCAGTGGACTAATCATTTAAAAATAAAAACAGGAATTATCCATTATAAACAATAAATCCAAACAGAGAGCACTTCCAGGACTGTTTATTTCAGTGGCCCAACAACATCAGTGTTCCCAGTTTTTTCCTATCTTTCCACTTTATCATCTTTATTCTGTTGAGGATTGTTCTCAAACTTGTCCCCTAATGATCACAGGTTGGCTCCATGAAACTCCATGTAATTTTCTCTTGTGGGGAGGGGAGAGAAAACCAGAAGAGGAAAAGAAAGTGCAGCAGTTACTTCTCTCCGTTTTTAAAGATTATTAAATCTTAACAAGAATGCTCACTAACAGCTAATTGACCAGAATTTTGTCACTGTCCAATGTTAACCTAATCACAGCAAATAGATTAGGATTAACATAACATGACTGGCTTAGACTAATCAAGACTTATCCCCTAAAGTCTGAAAGTGACCAGTCTCTCTTGAAGTTTATGGATTCTAAAGCCAAATGCAACGGAGATTCCATTAGGAAGGAAGAAGAGGAATGATAGTAATGCATACAACCAGAATTGCCTGCCGTAGTATATAATCAATATTGTCTGAATAGGTAATCTAGAATTTTGAAAGATACCAACATCTTGTATTTTCTCTTTCTTAGTTAATTTAGGTTTATTTTAAAGAAGTAAATATTCAAAAGAGCCCTTTGAATTTGGTTATGGCCAATATTATCTGAATAAACATTTGATTTCTCATTGAATTGATTCATGAGTAGCATAATCCAGAATAATTAGAGATTTTTTTTCATTTTTCCCCATGGTGAAATAGGAGAATTCTTTAAAATTGGTACAAGTAAGGTTAGGAGAATATATATTGTGAATAGCCTCTCTAAATATGTCTTCAATAGACCTAATGATAGTTTAGCATCCAGAAAAATGCTTATCTCAGTGTTAGAGAGTGTCGTGGACTTGTTTCAGTTGCTAAACACTGGAAATCAGTAGAATTGTTGTAGTAGAGATTGCTAATTGCAGTCTCAATTTCATTCCTGTGAGCAAATTAAAAAAAAAAAAAAAAAAAAAAACAACAAAAAAAAACGCAGTTGAAGTTTCCATACCCCTGTCTCTCTTGTAGCTCTCTGTACCCATGTGAGAAAGTTTTGGCTGATCATGCAAGTAGAAATTATTTGGTGGAACTTACCTCCTCAAATTGGGAAACTGGGGCATAAAGTTTGTGAACGTCTTTTTTTTTTTTAACCTTTCTTATATTAAATGCATACATGGTGGCTAGAACTCCCACAGCTGTGTGATACGGTGGGGTGGGAGGCTGTAAATATAAAAGGCGAAGATGGAAGAGCAGAAAGATAAATGGGACCCAATAATAGTGGGACCCCAGTTGAATACTGGCCTGCCTATGTGGAGGCATTTTTTATTCAGGTAAAGAGAATAAACAACTATATTTCTTGTTATTCCTTGTTTCTGGTCATAACAGATAAATGCACTTCCTACCTGTGTTTCCTGTAAATCTCTGGGAATGTACCTAAGACAAGTAATTATTATATTAATCGTAACAGCAGTAATGACAAAAACAAACATTTCTGTGAACCATTTGACTTAAAAATAACATTAATAATCTTTTATTCTACAAGTTAATGGAAGAGAAATAAAACTGCATATGCTACTTATATTGGGCATTTGTAAGGACTTCAGAACTTGAACATTAATGTTGTTATTCATTATTTGCTTTGAACTGTCCAGTTTAATATAGAATAAGAAAACAAAACAAAGAAACCTGATATATAAATTAATAATTTTTCTCTAAGTTCTTCCAAATGTAAGATCCAATTGCCTTAAAATTAATCCATAAATAATTCAATGATTCTTTATCACCTCATGTTGTTTTAATAATGTTTACTTTTACTTTCTTTATAATTAAAGATCAAAGAAAAGGTCTTTTATTTGTATGTTTTAGTGATCACCACAATACTTATCATAAGCCACAGACATTTTTTGAACACTCAATAAATTTATTAATTTAATAATAAATTATTGGCAATTTTGAATAAATCTGCTGTAAACATCTGTGCTCAATGTTTTGTTTGGACATGATTTCAGCTACTTTGGGCAAATCCCAAGGAGTGTGATTGCTAGATCTTACGGTAACAGTGTGTTAGATTTTTTAAGAAACCAGAATATCAGACTATCTTCCAAAGTGGCTGTATCATTGTGCATTCCCATCAGAAACAGATGAGAGTGCCTGTTGTTCCACATTCCTGCCAGCATTTGGTGTTGTCAGTGTCCAGGACTTTGGACATTTTAATAGGTGTGTAGTGGCATCTCACTGTTGTTTTAATTTGCATTTCTCTGATAACATATGATGTGAAACAGATTTTTCATATGCTTAATTTGCCATCTGTGTATCCTCTTTGCTGAGGTGTCTGTTAAAGTCTTTGACCCACTTTTAAATTGGGTTGTTTTCTTATCATTGAGTTTTAAGAGCTCTTTGTGTATTTTGAGTAGTAGTCCTTTGCAAATATTTTCTGACACTTTGTGGCTTGTCTTCTCATTATCTTGACATTGTCTTTTTTATTAGGTAGTGGAATTAGAGGAAGCTTTATTATTTATAGTATTCTTCCATTAATCTACTTTATACCATGCTAATTGTAAAATAATTTGCACTCATTTTTTTGAAATATGTGAACATTAATGTTCATCATTTTTACATTTCATTATACCTGGAATATAGAATTAGTAAACTAGAAAAGAGAACTTGTCCAATGCTTGTTCATCCTATTTGAAAAAAGAAAAAAGAAAAAAGCTGGGGAAAGGAATGAACAATTATGAATGCTAATTTTATTATGAGCTAGATATTGTCCTTGTTCACAAAATACATCATCCCCTTTTAACTTCATGAGAAAGTTTTATTACCATCTTTTTTTAAGACTATTTGTTAGAGCAGTTTGTGGTTTACATCAAAATTGAGAAGAAGGTACAGAGATTTTCCAAATACCTCTGTCCCTATATGTGCATAACTTCCCCCATTATCAACATCACTCACCAGAATGATACATTCTCTAACAGGATGAATTGATATTGATGAATCATAATCACCCAAAGTCCGCAGTTTACCTTAGGGTTCACTCTTGGTGCTGTGCATTCTAAGGATTTGGACAAATGTATAATGACATGTATCCATCATTATAATATCATACAGAATATTTTCACTGTCCTAAAATCGTTGTCTTTTGCAGAGCAGGCTTTAATTTTAATAAAATCCAGCTTATCAATTATTTCTTTCATGGCATCTTGCCTGTGGTGTTCCAGCTGAAAACTCATTGCCATACTCAAGGTTATCTAGGTTTTCTGCTATATCATCTTCTAGGAGTTTTATAGTTTAGCATCTTACATTTAGGTCTGTGATCCATTTTGAGTTATACATTAGCTTTGCAAGGTCCTTTTTGGTTTATTAAACTCTGCACTATTTAATTTTGTGCCTTCTTTCTCTACATTTCTCCCAGAATTTTCTTCCTTTTTCTTGAACTACTCTTAGTTATCTAAAATGAACCACTTACCTTAAGTCATTTAATATGATGACATATTAGTCAGAAACCTGACTGGAACAGATGATACATTCCAAGGAGCATTTGAAAATCTATAGCAGTGTGGGCAACAAAAATAAAAAGATGATGATGCCTCTGGGACCCAGCAACAGTGGGAAATGATCACGCTCCATAGGCCTGGAAGAGGAAGGAAACGGACATTTGCTGCAACCCAGTGAATGCTGTTTTCTTGGGAGTGGGACCCAGACAGAAGCTATGGCATGGGAGAAGAATGCAGCAAAGACCAGAGTGTAGACAGAAAGGCAAGAAGCAAAGAGAATGAATACCCAACCTCTCTCTCCCACCAGAGTCTTCCATTAATTGAACTCAAATGGAAGCCCCAGAGGTCAGGCCATCTTATATACAGAGAAGGGCAGAGAAGGATGAAGACTAGATCTAGAGGTACAAACATAGAATACGCAGTACAATACACAAATTATGTCCCTTAGTAACCACTGTAGCCCTTTGTTGGGCTGAGGATAACTGAGCCCTCAATACACGAAAACACAAGTCCTTAGTAGTCATGTATTTCTTGAGTTTCCACAGTTTTCCATTGATAGTATTATTAGGCATGGGAATACTACGTGGCAATGCAGTCAGCATTCTAATTCTTGACATTATTCCTTCTTGCCCCCATTTTATTTCAAGACTGGTAGTTAGGATCATTCACTCACTTCTTTTTGGTTCAGTGCTATAATGATCTAAAAAGCTGTCAGGTGGCTCTCTCAATTTTCCATTTATTGGAACCAACTCTTTGCCCTGATAGAAGCATTTATATCTTAAGTACCCAATGATTGTGAGAAAAAAAAATCCTTATGTGAATTATTATTATTATTATTTATAATTGTGAGAGAGGGCCATCCCTACTTCTACCACTTGGTCCCTGGACCTGGGCAATTTGGCTATGTGGGAAATGGCATCATATGTTGACCACAGATTTAAGGCATAAAACGTATCCTATAGCACAGTGCTACAGGCTTCTAATGGCTTTTCTTCTAGTATATTCTGCAGTTGAGCCTGCATTAGTCTGTCTCATCATTCTATCAAGCTAATGGCTTTAGAGTAAAGGACACATGGTAAGACAGTTGAATACTTTGAGTATCAACTCATGCATGTACTTCTTTTATATAAAATATGTTTTAGTCAGCAACAATATTGTGTGGTGAAGACTCAGTCATTCTGTAGATACACAAATGGTGATTTTATATGCACTTAAGCAAAATGGCAAATTCATGGTTCCAATTATATATTTCCTTGAGTACAACATCTGCCCCGTCCAAGTCAAAAACCCTTTTGTGTAATCAGCCTGCCAACCTCAGCTTGTCACAGAGTGGTGTTTTGCTCCGCTTCCCCACAGTGAAAAATGTCATGCAGGGCTCAGCGTTGGCCCCTTCTATGAACACAGACTGTCTTTACACTCTGTGA
Organism: Kogia breviceps; assembly: GCF_026419965.1. NCBI lineage: Eukaryota > Metazoa > Chordata > Mammalia > Artiodactyla > Physeteridae > Kogia > Kogia breviceps. The sequence goes on from NW_026711841.1 coordinate 16,279, forward strand.
CAATTCTGAGATGTCTGTCCTCATATCTCTCTTTTAAACTGCCTTGTGAGCAAATTTTTATTTTATTTTATCCATTACCCTGACCAGTGTGGAATATTTTCTCAACTATTTCTTTTACTCAAAGAATACAACCAGATATATATACTTAAAGTCACAAGACAAGATGAAGCATATGCTAATGTTTCTCCTTCCTTCTCTTCTTCCAACCCTACGGCCTGTGTACATGTCCTTCCTCAGGTTCCTAAAGCAACTCGACTTTGTGGAAAACTTGCCAAAATATCTGTTTATTAAATCTGAAACTGTTCTCCTGTGAATAGCAAGATTATCTCTCCACTCTGTTTAACCGTGTGAAGACATGATTGAATCCCTGAGAGTAAATGTTAGTTACATTTTCATAAGATATTTTACCCAGAACCTGCTTGACATTAATTGCAGTGTTTCTTTGTCATGCAGCTACATCTGCTGTATTCTGATCTGATCATAGCAGTGGATGAAGTGAGGCAAAATTTGTATGTGTTTAACTGATTAAACTTTGCTGTAAAGATTCAGGCAATATGAGCTGTACACATTGATTTATGAATTTATCTGCACATGGAAAATGTGACATTTGCTGTGTAAACCCCTAAGGGCTGGGAGCCATAATTTCTCTGGGATGAACACTAAGCCATAACTATTGCCGGAGAAGAGTTGCTAAGTAAAAAGTTTACCAAATTATACTCTGAGAAATGAATAAAGTTTTGCTTTTCTTTTCTGCCAATTATCATCTTTCAGTGATGAAATTAGAAAGTATTTGAAATGAACTTGCCCTGTTACATAAAATAGTCAGTAATACTAGAAGAGGATTGGAAATATAATATTCATAGACAGTTTTACATTTGCTTATCTTTAAAATTATGACTTCACTAATTATATAAATTTTTATTAGGGATGTTAAATGGTCTTGTTAGGCTTTTTAAATTGCTAGTAAACACAGTTAGATTAATGGGAAGTCAAAACTCTCATAGGCATTTGAAACCTGGCATTTAATTTCGTCAGCAGGAAAAGAAGGAGATGTGCTTCCTCCTTTTCATCTGTAGGTATAGAAATCCTGACATTTAAACAGCTTGGATTGTGAAGTTTTGGCAACTGTTTTTTTTTTTTTTTTTTTTAATGCGGTATTTCCTCTGGTTAACAGTAGTTAAATGTTAATTTAGTCTTTAATAGGACATATTAGCACATAACTCAGAACAGTTTTGGTATGCTAATTCTGAAATAAAGTGTCTGATTAATGCATGAATAAATATTAAAACTACTAGATGTCTGAAGTAACAAAGTTGATCAAAGCTGCCAAAATGGTATGGTGATGCCATCAGTGTTAAATGCCTTCCAGTTCTATATGTTAAGTGATTTCAGGGAATTATAAATGAAACCTCTAATTGATAACATCTGAAAGCATGCACATTACGCTGTTTTCCATGCTATTACCTGGTTGTACACGTTTTTAAACTATGACAATTAATATTTTGAAATTTATCTTTCTAATATGCTGACTTCATTTCACAGATGATAAGAAATAAAGCCTGATGAAAAGCATCAAATATTTTCTTCAGTATTTTCTGGTTAAGATCATAAACCTTTTCAAAATAGACTGTTGTAATAAGAAAACATGAGGATAACAATAACATATTTTCTCCTGCTTCTAATTAGTTGGTAAGCTAAGAAAGGTTTATTCAACCTATTTTTATTACCATCAAATTGTCTCATAAAATAGAAAAGCTTAGGAGGAATCCAATAGCCATCATATTTGTGTTTTTTTTTTTTTTATCATCTTCTCCTGGTTCACTCTTACATTTACTATATTTTTCCCTGTTCAATCTTATGCTTTTGGAAGGGTATCACGACTTATATTCATGGTTATTTTTTTATCACTCAGAATATTCCTCAACCCTAGCCCATTTCCTGAAATATTACAGCCATTGGTGGTTGCTAGCCCTATTTACTTTGAATTCTACTGACATGTCTTAAGTCTATACTTTAAAAAACTTTTCACTTTGGATACTTTGTATGAGGCAAAATGCTTATATGAAATTTAAAATGTAGTGTTCCTGGTACATTTTTTATCAGAGCTTTTCATTGGGTTTATAGATTTATGTTAAAGAGTTATCTCCACAACAGCCACTACATTCAATTCTACAATGTCATACTTAATCTTCACAGCACTCTTGGTAAGGGTATTCTAGCCATTTAAAGTATTATTCAATCTGTTTGTCAATTGTATTCACTGTCAGAGACAGTTAAGATCTCATTTCTCTCTCTTTTTTTTTTTTTTTTTTTTGGCGGTACAAGGGCCTCTCACTGTTGTGGCCTCTCCCGTTGCGGAGCACAGGCTCCGGACGCGCAGGCTCAGCGACCATGGCTCACGGGCCCAGCCGCTCCGCGGCATATGGGATCTTCCCCAACCGGGGCACGAACCCGCATCCCCTGCATCGGTAGGCAGATTCTCAACCACTGCGCCACCAGGGAAGCCCAAGATCTCATTTCTCTTGTCAATGTCCTCACTAAGAGGAATGGAACAGAGGACAATGATAACTGCATCTGCTCAGAGGAACAGGGAATGGAAAATGAATGGGATATCTAATTTGTGAAAGTTAAACAAATGAGTTATGAACAGAACTTAACAGTCTGTACATGCATTCTTCTATTCTGGTGTTGGGGCTTATTTCATTAATGAAATGGTACTCTGATTTACTTAGTATCTTTTTCTGAACAGCTCAAGAAATTTTAAATTTATGATCTTATTTACTATCTGAACTTTTTATTTCTACCCTCTTCATAACATAACATAAATTCCACTTTCCTCATAACATCTAATAGAATCATATGTTCTTTGTAACATTTTAAGATTCTATGTGATATTTTCACACTCTATACTTATTTTCTGTATGATTTTATACATGATTATTTTTAATTGTAAATGTTATGATTGAGGACTGGAAGAGTAAAAAACTATGACTGTATATTTTTCTGCATTATTATTTTCAATTTCTCTACTGAGTGTCCACCCCCTCGGAAAAGATTATCTTCTTCCCTATTCCATAAATAGCTGTGATTTCCCAATCCTTCTGAAGATATTATACCAAAGTACTGGCTCTTGTAACTATGCCACAGTGTTACATTTGTCACATTCCTATCTCTTATCTGTTTTTATTAAGTAGTAACCATGAATAGCAACTACTAGGACAACTGAATGAGGCATAAAGAAGATATACAAGTCTTCAGTAGGAAACTGACAGTAAAAAAGTTGTCAGTGTCTTACACAGAAATTACTCCTTCATCAGAAGTGGCCAAGACAGTTTCTGATATTGAATAGGATGCTGAGAGAAACTATTTCTAACCACAGACTGCTAAGTTTTGACCAGACTTAGGCCAAAATAATCAAATTTTTAGGAAATAAGCCATTAGAAACATCTGCCATTGAGTCTGAAAGGATCTCTCTAAATTCTTAGATATGTATGTTGAGACAGAGAAGAAGGTATTGAAGATGTGGTGGTATTTCTCACATCATCCCATATGTTAGTGCCATCCTAGAAATGCCTTACAGATATCTCTTGCCAATTTGAGATCAGCTAGTTCTCTGAACTTGTAAAAGTATACCACATGAAGTTGCCTAAGGTTATGGAAAGTTAATTAGCAACATGATGGATAGTACTGGATGCCAATCTCATGAGCATATTTAATGTAGATGATAAACTTGAATTAAGTACTTGCACATTTATGCATCACTTCATTTTGGTTCTATATAGGTGTGGATATGGGCTGAGAAGTGGCCAAGAGTTACATCATGTACAGTGTACCTACTTTTCAAAACCCTACATGAAGCAATTTTAAACCAAGTCTCATGTCATGCAGTTCAGGGGTATGAAAATAGTATCAAGGATCTGAATGTATCTGGATATTTTATGACAAGTAATATTCTGCTTCGTTTAAAGTTTAAGCTTCAAAGAATTTTGATACACTCTACATATGTCTAAAAGCTACAGTAGAATTTTTTTTTTAATTTGGATTTAAATGACAAGTCCAAAATTAGAAACTCATTGCCTTGTCTCTCATAAGTCATATTATGTGTTATAGAGGAGAGCTAGAAATTCAGCATCATCTATGATTATGCCCTTTCCACTCTCATTCATTTGAAGTTATTGAAAGTAATAGACATATCCAACACCTCTGAGAGTTTCTTACATCATATTAGTGTTTTTTGTTTGTGTTTGTTGTAAGAACACTGAACATGAGACCTACCCTCTTAGATTTTTAAGTGTACAACACTGTATTGTTAACTACAGTCCCCAACTTATAATATTTCGACTTATGAGTTTTCAATTTTTCCATGGTGGGAAAGTGATACACATTCAGTAAAGACCATTTTTTTTACTTCCAGTTTTGAATTGTGATCTTTTCCCACGCTAGTGATATGCAGTAGTACTCTCCCATGATGCGGGGCAGCAGCAGTAAGCCACAGCTCCAGTAAGCCACATGATCACTAGAGTAAACAACCGATACACTTAACAACCAGTCTGCACCCACACAACCATTCTGTTTTTGACTTTTCAGTACAGTATTCAATCAATGCCATGAGCTATCCAACACTTCATTATAAAGTAGGCTTTGTGTTAGATGATTTTCCCAACTGTAAGCTAATGTTAAGTGTGCTGAGCATGTTTAAGGCAGGCCAAGCTAAGCTATGATATTCAGTAGATTAAGTGTCTTGAGAGCATTTTCGATTTACGATATTTTCAACTTAGGATGGCTTTATCTGGGCATAAATGCATCATAAGTTGAGGAAGATCTGTATAGGCACTATGCTGTAGAGTAGATCTCTAAAACGTATTCATCTAACATAACTGAAAATGTATGCCCATTGAATGACAATTCCTTGTTTTACCCACTCCCTAGCACCTGGCAACTGCTATTGTGTTCTATGTTTCTATGAGTTTGTTTTAGATATTTTATATTAGTGGAACCATTCAATATTTGTCCTTCTGTGACTGGCTTATTTCAGTTAGCATAATGTCCTGCAGATTCATCATGTTGTTGCAAATGGCAAGACTTTCTTTTTTTTTTAAGGCTGTATCATATTCTATTGTTATAGATATATACCACAATTTTCTATTCATACATCTATCTATGAACGTTTGGGATGTTTCTGTACCTTGTCTATTGTGAATAGTGTTGCAGTGAACATGGGAGTGCAGATACTTCAAGATACTGATTTTATTTTCCCTTGGAAATATACAGACATACCTAGTTTTATTGCACTTCATAGATACTGTATTTTTTACAAATGGAAGATTTGTGGCAACCCTGAATCAAACAAGTCGATCAGCTTCATTTTTCCAACAGAATTTGCTCACTTAGGGTTTGTGTCACATTTTAGTAATTCTCACAATATTGCAAACTTTTTCATTATTATTATATTTGTTATGGTGATCTGTGATCACTGATCTTTGATGTTTACTATTACAAATTATGGTTAACATTTTTTTTTAACAATAAAGCACTTTTAATTCAGATATGGGCATTTTTTAAGGTATAGTGCTATTGTACACTACATAGACTAGTATAGTGCAAAAATAACTTTTATTTGCACTGGGAAATAAAAATATTTGTGTGACTCACTTATTGCAATATTTGCTTTACTGGGGTGGTCTAGAACAAACTCCAAATATCTCCATGGTATACCTATACTCAGGAGTACAATTGCTGGGTCATAGGGTAGTTTTTTAAATATTTTGAGGAATAACCATACTGTTTTCCATAGTTGCAGTGCCACTTTACATTCACACCAACAGTGTACAAGGGTTTGAATTTCTCTAAATCCTAGCCAACATTTTTTTTTTTTTTTGAAAATGGCCAACCTAACAAATGTGAGTTAATAACTCATTATAGTTTTGACTTGCATTCCTCTGATAATTAATGATGTTAGGCATCTTTTCATGTACCTACTAGTTATTTGTATGTCTTCTTAAGAGAAATGGCTGTACAAGTCCTTTGCTCAAATTCAAAGGGTTACTTGTTTTTTTGTTATTGACTTGTATGAGTTTCTTATATATTATTGATATTAACCCTTATCAAAACCGTGGTATACAAATATTTTCTCCCATTCTGTATGCTGCCTCTTTTTTTACTTCCTTTAATGTGCAGTTTTTTAGTGTTTTTTTTTTTTTTTTTCCTACCCACAGAGGACATGATTTAATTGATCTGGGATATATCCTGGATAGGATGACTTTTATATTTTTATTTTTTAACAGCTTTATTGGAGTAAAATTGCTGTACAATGGTGTGTTAGTTTCTGCTTTATAACAAAGTGAATCGGTTATACATATACATATATCCCAATACCTCCTCCATCTTGTGTCTCCCTCCCACCCTCCCTATCCCACCCCTATAGGTGGTCATAAAGCACTGAGCTGATCTCCCTGTGCTATGCGGCTGCTTCCCACTAGCTATCTATTTTACATTTGGTAGTGTATATATGACCATGCCACTCTGTCACTTCGTCCCAGCTTACCCTTTCCCCTCCCCGTGTCCTCAAGTCCATGCTCTACATCTAAATCTTTATTCCTGTCCTTCCCCTAGGCTTTTCAGAACCTTTTTTTTTTTTTTTTAGATTCCATGTATATGTGTTAGCATACAGTATTTGTTTTTCTCTTTCTGACTTACTTCACTCTATATGACAGACTCTAGGTCCATCCACCTCAATACAAATAACTCAGTTTCATTTCTTTATATGGCTAAGTAATATTCCATTGTATATATGTGCCACATCTTCTTTATCCATTCATCTGTTGATGGACACTTAGGTTGCTTCCATCTCCTGGCTATTGTAAATAGAGCTGCAGTGAACATTTTGGTACATGACTCTTTTTGAATTATGGTTTTCTCAGGGTATATGCCCAGTAGTGGGATTGCTGGGTCATATGGTAGTTCTATTTGTAGTTTTTTAAGGGACCTCCATACTGTTCTCCATAGTGGCTGTATCAATTTACATTCCCACCAACAGTGCAAGAGGGTTCCCATTTCTCCACAACCTCTCCAGCATTTACTGTTTGTAGATTTTTTGGTGGTGGCCATTCTGACTGGTGTGAGGTAATACCTCATTGCAGTTTTGATTTGCATTTCTCTAATGATTAGTGATGTTGAGAATCCTTTCATTTTGTTGGTTAATGTTTGTTGGCAATCTGTATATCTTCTTTAGGGAAATGTCTATTTAGGTCTTCTGTCCATTTTTGGATTGGGTTGTTTGGATTGAGCTGCATGAGCTGCTAGTAAATTTTGGAGATTAATCATTTGTCAGTTGCTTCATTTGCAAATATTTTCTCCCATTCTGAAGGTTGTCTTTTTGTCTTGTTTATGTTTTCCTTTGCTGTGCAAAAGCTTTTAAGTTTCATTAAGTCCCATATGTTTATTTTTGTTTTTATTTCCCTTTCTCTAGGAGGTGGGTTAAAAGGATCTTTCTGTGATTTAGGTCATAGAGTGTTCTGCCAATGTTTTCTTCTAAGAATTTTGTAGTGTCTGGCCTTACATTTATGTCTTTAATCCATGTTGAGTTTATTTTTGTGTATGGTGTTAGGGAGTGTTCTAATTTCATTCTCTTACATGTAGCTGTCCAATTTTCATAGCACCACTTATTGAAAAGGCTGTCTTTTCTCCATTGTATATTCTTGCCTCCTTTATCAAAAAAAAAAGGTGACCATATGTGCGTGGGTTTATCTCTGGACTTTCCATCCTGTTCCATTGATATATATTTCTGTTTTTGTGCCAGTACCATACCGTCTTGAATACTGGAGCTTTGTAGCATAGTCTGAAGTCAGGGACTCTGATTCCTCCAGCTCCATTTTTCTTTCTCAAGAATGCTCTGGCTATTCGGGGTCTTTTGTGTTTCCATACAAATTGTGAAATTTTTTCTTCTAGTTCTGTGAAAAATGTCATTGGTAATTTGATAGGGATTGCATTGAACCTGTCGATTGCTTTGGGTAGTATAGTCATTTTCACAATGTTGATTCTTCCAATCCAAGAACATGGTATATCTCTCCACCTGTTTGTATCATCTTTGATTTCTTTCATCAATACCTCATAGTTTTCTGCATACAGGTCTTTTGTCTCCCTATGTAGGTTTATTCCTAAGTATTTTATTCTTTTTATTTCAGTGGTAGATGGGAGTGTTTCCTTAATTTCTCTTTCAGATTTTTAGTCATTAGTGTTTAGGAATGCGAGAGATTTCTGTGCATTTATTTTGTATCCTGCAACTTTACCAAACTCCTTGATTAGCTCTAGTAGTTTTCTGGGTTGCATATTTAGTATTCTCTATGTATAGTATCATGTCATCTGCAAACAGCGACAGCTTTACTTCTTTTCTGATTTGGATTCCTTTTATTTCTTTCTCTTCTCTTATTGCTTTGGCTAAAACTTCCAAGCTATTTTGAATAATAGTGGTGAGAGTGGACAGCCTTGTCCTGTTCCTGATCTTAGAGGAAATGGTTTCAGTTTTTCACCATTGAGAATGATGTTGGCTGTGGGTTTGTCATATGTGGCCTTTATGATGTTGATGTAAATTCCCTCTATAGCTACTTTCTGCAGGGTTTTTATCATAAATGGGTGTTGAATTTTATTCAAAGCTTTTTCTGCATCTATTGAGATGGTCATACTGTTTTTCTTCTTCAATTTTTTAATATGGTTTATCACACGGATTGGTTTGCATATATTGAAGAATCCTTGCGTCCCTGGAATAAACCCCACTTGATCGTGGTGTATGATTCTTTTATTGTGCTGTTAGATTCTGATTGCTAGTATTTTGTTGAGGATTTTTGCATCTGTGTTCATCACTGATATTAGCATTTAGTTTTCTTCTTTGTGACATATCTGTTTGGTTTTGGTATCAGGGTGATGGTGGCCTCATAGAATGTTCCTCCTCCTTCTGCTATATTTTGGAAGAGTTTGAGAAGGATAAGTGTTACCTCTTCTCTAAAGGTTTGATAGAATTCACCTGTGAAGCCATCTGGTCTGGTCCTGGGATTGTTTGTTGGAAGATTTTTAATCACACATTCAACTTCATTACTTGTGATTGGTCTGTTTATATTTCCTGTTTCTTCCTGGTTCAGTCTGGGAAGGTTGTGCTTTTCTAATGACTTGTCCATGTCTTCCAGGTTGTCCATTTTATTGGCATACAGTTGCTTGTAGTAATCTCTCATGATCCTTTGTATTTCTGCCATATCTGCTCTTAATTCTCCTTTTTCATTTTTAATTCTATGGGTTTTAGTCTTCTCCCTTTTTTCCTTGATGAGTCTGGCTAATGGTTTATCAATTTTGTGTATCTTTTCAAAGAACCAGCTTTTAATTTCATTGATCTGTGCTATCATTTCCTTCATTTCTTTTTCATTTATTTGTGATCTGATCTTTATGATTTCTTTCCTTCTGCTAACTTTGGGGGGTTTTTTGTTCTTATTTCTCTAATTGCTTTAGGTGTAAGCTTAGGTTGTTTATTCGACTTCTTTTTTGTTTATTGAGGTAGGATTTGATTGCTATAAACTTCCCTCTTAGAACTACTTTTGATGCATCCCATAGGTTTTGGGTCGTCATGTTTTCATTGCCATTTGTTTCTAGGTATTTTTTTATTTCCTCTTTGATTTCTTCAGTGATCTCTTGGTTATTAAGTAGTGTATTGTTTAGCCTCCATGTGTTTGTATTTTTTACAGATCTTTTCCTGTGATTGATACCTAGTCTCATAGCATTGTGGTTGGAAAAGATACTTGATACGATTTCAGTTTTCTTAAATTTACCAAGGCTTGGGCTTCCCTGGTGGCGCAGTGGTTGAGAATCCGCCTGCCGATGCAGGAGACACGGGTTCGTGCCCTGGTCCGGGAAGATCCCACATGCCGCGGAGCAACTAAGCCCGTGAGCCATGGCCGCTGAGCCTGTGCGTCCGGAGCCTGTGCTCCGCAACGGGAGAGGCCACAACAGTGAGAGGCCCGCATACCGCAAAAAAAAAAAAAAAAAAAAAAAATTTACCAAGGCTTATTTTGTGACCCAAGTTATGATCTATCCTGGAGAATGTTCCATGAGCATTTGAGAAGAAAGTGTATTCTTTTGTTTTTGAATGGAATGTCCTATAAATAGCAATTAAGTGCATCTTATTTAATGTATCATTTAAAGCTTGTGTTTCCTTATTTATTTTCATTTTGGATGATCTGGGAATTGGTGAAAGTGGGGTGTTAAAGTCCCCTGCTATCATTGTGTCACTGCCTGTTTCCCCTTGTATGGCTGTTAGCTTTTGCCTTATGTATTGAGGTGCTCCTATGTTTGGTGCATAAATATTTACAATTGTTATATCTTCTTCTTGGATCGGTCCCTTGATCATTATGTAGAGTCCTTCTTTGTCTCTTATAATAGTGTTTATTTTAAAATCTATTGTGTGTGATATAAGAATTGCTACTCCAGCGTTGTTTTGATTTCCATTTGCATGGGCTATCTTTTTCCATCCCCTCACTTTCAGTCTGTATGTGTCCCTGGGTCTGAAGTGGGTCTCTCATAGACAGCATATATACAGGTCTTGTTTTTGTGACAATTCAGCCAGTCTGTGTTGTTTGGTTGAAGCATTTAATCCATCGACATTTAAGATAGTTATTGATCAGTATGTTCCTATTACCATTTTCTTAATTTTCTGGGTTTGTTTTTATAGGTCGTTTCCTTCTCTTGTATTTCCTGCTTAGAGAAGTTCCTTTATCATTTGTTGTAAAGCTGGTTTGGTGGTGCTGAATTCTCTTAGCTTTTGCTTGTTTGTAAAGGTTTTAATTTATCCATCGAATCTGAACGAGATCCTTTCTGGGTAGAGTGATCTTGGTTGTAGGTTTTTCCCTTCCATCACTTTAAATATGTTCTGCCACTCCCTTCTGGCTTGCAGAGTTTCTGCTGAAATATCAACTGTTAACCTTATGGGGATTCCCTTGTATTTTATTTGTTGCTTTTCCCTTGCTTCTTTCAATATCTTTTCTTTGTATTTTACTTTTGATAGTTTGATTACTATGCATCTTGGTGTGTTTCTCCTTGGGTTTATCCTCCCTGGGACTCTGTGCTTCTTGGGCTTGATTGACTCTTTCCTTTCCCATATTAGGGAAGTTTTCAACTATAATCTCTTCAAATATTTTCTCAGTCCCTTTCTTTTTCTCTTCTTCTTCTGGGACCCCTATAATTTGAATGTTGGTGCATTTAATATTGTCCCAGAGGTCTCTGAGATTGTCCTCAATTCTTTTCATTCTTTTTCTTTATTCTGCTCTGTGGTAGTTATTTCCACTATTTTATCTTCCAGGTCACTTATCTGTTCTTCTGCTTCAGTTATTCTGCTATTGAGTCCTTCTAGAGACTTTTAAATTTCATTTATTGTGTTTTTCATTGCTCTTTATTTCTACTAGGTCCTTGCTAAACGTTTCTTGTATTTGGATCATCTTTATTCTTATGACTCTGAATTTTTCTTCAGGTAGGCTGCCTATTTCCTCTTCATTTGTTTGGTCTGATGGGTTTTTACCTTACTCCTTCATCTGTTGTGTGTTTCTTTGTCTTCTCATTTTGCTTACCTTACTGTGTTGGTGGTCTCCTTTTTGCTGGCTGCAGGTTCGTAGTTCCCGTTGTATTTGGTGTGAGCCCCCAGTGGCTACAGTTGGTTCACTGGATTGAATAGGCTTCCTGGTGGAGGGGATTGGTGCCTATGTCCTAGTGGATGAGGCTGTATCTGGTCTTTCAGGTGGGCATGACTGCATCTGGTGGTGTGTTTTGGGCTGTCTGTTACCTTATTATGATTTTAGGCAGCCTCTCTGCTAATGGGTGGGGTTGTGTTCCTGTCTTGATAGTTGTTTGGTGTAGGGTTTCCAGCACTGTAGCTTGCTGTTCGTTGAGTGTAGCTGGGTCTTAGCGTTGAGATGGAGATCTCTGGGAGAGTTTTCACCATTTGATATTACTTGGAGCTGGGAGCTCTCTGGTGGACCAATGTCCTGAATTTGGCCCTCCCATGTCAGAGGCACATGCCTCACATCCGGCCACAGCACCAAGAGCCTGTCAGCCACACAGCTCAGAAGAAAAGTGAGAAAAAAAGAAGAGGTGATTTGTTCAAGATGGCGGAGTACCTGGATGTGCTCACACTCCCTCTTACGAGAGCACCAGACTCACAACTAACTGCTGAACAATGATCTACAGGAAGACACTGGAACTCACCAATAAAGATACCCCACATCCAAAGACAAGGGAGAAGCCACAATGAGACAGTAGGAAGGGCACAATCACAATAAAATCAAATCCCATAGTTGCTGGGTGGGTGACTCACAAACTGGAGAACACTTATTCTACAGAAGTCCATGACCGGAGTGAAGGTTCTGAGCCTCATGCCAGAATTCCCAACCTGGGGCTCTAGCAATGGGAGGAGAAATTCTTAGACAATCAGACTTTGAAGGCTAGTGGGATTTGATTGCAGGACTTCGACAGGACTGGGGCAAACAGAGACTCCACTCTTGGAGTGCACACACCCTGTAATGTGCAAATCGGGACCCAGGGGAAGGAGCAGTCACCCCTTAGGAGACTGAACCAGACCTAACTAGTGTTGGAAGGTCTCTTGCAGAGGCGGGGGGGTGGCTATGGCTCACTGTGAGGACAAGGAGACTGGCAGCAGAAGCTTTGGGAAGTACTCCTTGGCGTGAGCCTTCCACAGTCCACGATTACCCCCCCCCCCCTAAAGAGCCCAATGCTGGGTCACCTCAGGCCAAACAAATAACAGGGGGAAACCCAGTCCCACCCATTAGCAGACAAACATATTAAAGTTTTACTGAGCTCTGCCCAGTAGAGCAATATGAAGCTCTCCCCACCACCAGTCCCTCCCATCAGGAAACTTGCACAAGCCACTTAGATAGCCTCATCCACCAGAGGGCAGACAGCAGAAGCAAGAAGAACTACAGTACTGCAGCCTGTGGAACAAAAACCACATTCACAGAAAGATAGACAAGATAAAAAGGAAGAGGACTATGTACCAGATGAAAGAACAAAATAAAACCCCAGAAAATCAATTAAATGAAGTAGAGATTGGCAACCTTCCAGAAAAAGAATTCAGAATAATGATAGTGAAGATGATCCAGAAAGAGAATGGAGGCAAAGATCAAGAACATGCAAGAAATGTTTCACAAACACCTAGAAGAAGTAAAGAAAAAACACCTAGAAGAATCAAAGAAGAAACAAACAGAGATGAACAATACAATAACTGAAGTGAAAACTACACTAGAAGGAATCAATAGAATAACTGAAGCAGAAGAACAGATAAGTGACCTGGAAGACAGAATGGTGGAATTCACTGATGTGGAACAGAATAAAGGAAAAGGAATGAAAAGAAATGAAGACAGCCTAAAAGACTTCTGGGACAATATTAACTGCAACACCATTCGCATTATAGGGGTCCCAGAAGGAGAAGAGAGAGAGAAAGGACCAGAGAAAATATTTGAAGAGATTATAGTCGAAAACTTCCCTAACATGGGAAAGGAAATAGCCACCCAAGTCGAGGAAGCACAGAGAGTCCCATATAGGATAAACCCAAGGAGAAATACACTGAGACACATAGTAATGAAACTGGCAAAAATTAAAGACAAAGAAAAATTATTGAAAGCAGCAAGGGCAAAACGACAGCATACAAGGGAACTCCAATAAGGTTAACAGCTGATTTCTCAGCAGAAACTCTACAAGCCAGAAGGGAGCTGCATAATATACTTAAAGTGATGAAAGGGAAGAACCTAAAACCAAGATTACTGTACCCGGCAAGGATCTCATCCAGATTTGATAGAGTAATCAAAAGCTTTACTGACAAGCAAAAGCTAAGAGAATTCAGCACCACCAAAGCAACTCTACAACAAATGCTAAAGAACTTCTCTAAGTGGGAATCACAAGAGAAGAAAAGGACCTACAAAAAGAAACTCAAAACAATTAACAAAATGGGCTAGAAACATACATATTGATAATTACCTTAGATGTTAATGGATTAAATGCTCCAACCAAAATACACAGGTTTGCTGAATGGATACAAAAACAAGACCCATATATACGCTGTCTACAAGAGACACACTTCAGAGCTAAGGACACATATAGACTGAAAATGAGGGGATGGAAAATGATACTCCATGCAAATGGAAATCAAAAGAAAGCTGGTATAGCAGTACTCATATCAGATGAAATAGACTTTAAAATAAAGAATGTTACAAGAGACAAGGAAGGACACTACATAATTATCAAGGAATCAATCCAAGAAGAAGATATAGCAATTATAAATATATATGCACCCAACATAGGAGCACCTCAATACATAAGGCAACTGCAAACAGCTATAAAAGAGGAAATCGACAGTAACACAATAATAGTGGGGGACTTCAACACCTCACTTACACCAATAGACCGATCATCCAAAATTAAAATAAAGAGGCACAAGCTTTAAATGACACAATAGACTAGATAGATTTAATTGATATTTATAGGACATTCCATCCAAAAACAGCAGATTACACTTTCTTCTCAAGTGTGCACGGAACATTCTCCAGGATAGATCACATCTTGGGTCACAAATCAAGCAAGCCTCAGTAAATTTAAGAAAATTAAAATCATATCAAGCATCTTTTCTGACCACAACACTATGAGATTGGAAATGAATTACAGGAAAAAAAACGTAAAAAGAACAAACACATAGAGACTAAACAATATGTTACTAAATAAACAAGAGATCACTGAAGAAATCAAAGAGGAAATAAAAAAATACCTAGAGACAAATGACAGTGAAAACACGAGAATCCAAAACCTATGGGATGCAACAAAAGCAGTTCTAAGAGGGAAGTTTATAGCTTGACAAGCCTACCTCAAGAAACAAGAAAAATCTCAAACAATCTAAACTTAAACCCGAAGGAACTAGAGAAAGAAGAACAAACAAAACCCAAAGTTAGCAGAAGGAAAGAAATCATAATGGTCAGAGCAGAAATAAATGAAATAGAATCAAAGAAAACAATAGCAAAGATCAATAAAACAAAAACTGGTTCTTTGAGAAGATAAACAAAATTGATAAACCATTAGCCACACTCATCAAGAAAAACAGGGACAGGACTCAAATGAATAAAATTACAAATGAAAAAGAAGAAGTTACAACAGACACCTCAGAAATAAAAAGCATCCTAAGAGAGTACTACAAGCAACTCTATGCCAATAAAATGGACAACCTGGAAGAAATGGACAAATTCTTAGAAAGGTACACACTTCCAAGACTGAACCAGGAAGAAATAGAAAATATGAACCGAACAATCACAAGTAATAAAATTGAAACTGTGATTAAAAATCTTCCAACCAACAAAAGTCCAGGACCAGATGGCTTCACAGGTGAATTCTATCAAACAGTTAGAGAATAGCTAACACCTATCCTTCTCAAATTCTTCCAAAAATTTGCAGAGGAAGGAACACTTACGAACCCATTCTATGAGGCCACCATCACGCTGATACCAAAACCAGACAACAATACTGCAAAAAAAGAAAATTACAAACCAATATTACTGATGAACATAGATGCAAAAGTCCTCAACAAAATACTAGCAAACAGAATCCAACAGCACACTAAAAGGATCATACACCATGATCAAGTGGGATTTATCCAAGGAATGCAAGGATTCTTCAATATATGCAAATCAATGTGATACACCATATTAACAAATTGAAGAATAAAAACCATATGATCATCTCAATAGATGCAGAAAAAGCTTTTGACAAAATTCAACACCTATTTATGATAAAAACTCTCCAGAAAGTGGGCTCAGAGGAAACCTACCTCAACATAATAAAGGCCATATATGACAAACCCACAGCAAACATCATTCTCAATGGTGAAAAACTGAAAGCATTTCCTATAAGGTCAGGAACAAGACAAGGGTGTCCACTCTCACCACTATTATTCAACATAATTTTGGAAGTCCTAGCTATGGCAATCAGAGAAGAAAAAGAAATAAAAGGAATACAAATCGGAAAAGAAGAAGTAAAGCTGTCACTCTTTGCAGATGACATGATACAATACATAGAGAATCCTAAAGATGCTACCAGAAAACTACTAGAGCTAATCAGTGAATTTGGTAAAGTTGCAGGATACAAAATTAATGCACAGAAATCTCTTGCATTCCTATACACTAATGAAAAACCTGAAAGAGAAATTAAGGAAACACTCTCATATACCATTGCAACAAAAAGAATAAAATACCTAGGAATAAACCTACCTAAGGAGACAAAAGACCTGTATGCAGAAAACTATGACACTGATGAAAGAAATTAAAGATGATACCAACAGATGGAGAGATATACCATATTCTAGGATTGGAAGAATCAACATTGTGAAAATGACTATACTACCCAAAGCAATCTACAGACTCAATACAATTCCTATCAAATTACCAATGGCATTTTTTACAGAACTAGAAGAAAAAAATCTTAAAATTTGTATGGAGACAGAAAAGACCTCAAATAGCCAAAGCAGTCTTGAGGGAAAAAAACGGAGCTGGAGGAATCAGACTCCCTGACTTCAAACTATACTACAAAGCTACGGTCATCAAGACAATATGGTACTGGCACAAAAACAGAAACAGATCAGTGGAACAAGATCAAAAGCCCACTCACAAGATCAAAAGCCCACTCACCTATGGTCAACTAATCTTTGACAAAGGAGGCAAGGATATACAATGGAGAAAAGACAGTCTCTTCAATAAGTGGTGCTGGGGAAACAGGACAGCTACATGTAAAATAATGAATTTAGAACACTCCCTAACACTGTACACAAAAATAAATTCAGAATGGATTCGAGACCTAAATGTAAGACCGGACACTATAAAACTCTTAGAGGAAAACATAGGAAGAACACTCTTTGACATTAATCACAGCAAGATCTTTTTTGATCCACCTCCTAGAGTAATGGAAATAAAAATAAACAAATGGGACCTAATGAAACGTAAAAGCTTTTGCACAGCAAAGGAAACCATAAACAAGAAGAAAATACAACCCTCAGGATGGGAGAAAATATTTGTAAATGAATCAATGGACAAAGGATTAATCTCCAAAATATATAAAGAGCTCATGCAGCTCAATATTAAAAAAAACAAACAGCCCAATCCAAAAGTGGGCAGAAGACCTAAATACACATTTCTCCAAAGAAGATGTACAGATGGCCAAGAAGCACATGAAAAGCTGCTCAACATCACTAATTATTAGAGACATGCAAATAAAAACTACAATGAGGTATCACCTCACACCAGTTAGAATGGGCACCATCAGAAAATGTACAAACAGCAAATGCTGGAGAGGGTGTGGAGAAAAGAGAACTCTGTTTGCACTGTTGGTGGGAATGTAAATTTATACAGCCACTATGGAGAACAGTATGGAAGTTCCTTAAAAAACTAAAAATAAAATTAC
>NW_026711842.1:0-33135 GCF_026419965.1 Kogia breviceps
ACAAAAGCATGAGGATGCTTGTGTTCTATATGAATGTTCACCAAGTGATGACCTCAACAGAGTAGGATTTTAATAATCAAGTAGATAAGATGACTCATTTTGTGGATACCAGTCAGCCTCTTTCCTCAGCCACACTTTTCATCACCCAATGGATTCATGAAAAAAGTGGCCATTGTGACAGGAAGGAGATCATGTATGAGCTCAGTAATGAGGACTTCCTCTCACCAAAGCTGACCTGGTTATGGCCACTGCTGAGGCCCAATCTGCCAGCAGCAGAGACCAACAATAATTCCCTGATATGGCACCATTCCCTGGGTTGATTAGCCAGTTAGCTAGTGGCAGCTTGATTACATTGGACTACTTCTATTATGGAAGGGCCAGCATTTTGTGCTTACTGCACTAGACACACTGGATACATGGGTATCCATGCTTTCACTGCATGCAATGGTTTTGCCTAAACTACAATTCATGGACTTACAGACTGCCTTATCCATAGTTCTGGTATGTCATACAACATGGTTTCTGATCAAGAAACTCATTGCACAGCAAATGAAGTACAGCCATGCACTCATGTTCATGGAATTTACTGATCTTATCTCATTCCCCACCATCCAGAGGCAACTAGCTGGATTGATCAGTGTAATCTCCTCTTGAAGACTCAGTTACAGTGCAGCTTGGTGGCAGTACCTTGCAGGACTTGGGCAAGCTTCTCTAGAAAGCTACATATGCTCTGAATCAAATCATTGTTCAATATATGAATATATGGTACTATTTCTCCAATAGCCATTATTTATGTGTCCATGAATTAATGGGTGGAAATGGGAGTGGCACCACTCACTGTTACTCCTAGTGGCTCACTATCAAAAATTTTTGCTGCCTATTCCCATTACTGTACGCTCTCCTGGTGTAGAGGTCTCAATTTCAATGGGAGAAATTCTTCCACTAGGAGACACAACAATTATTCCCCTGAATCATTGCCATCATCCACACTGGGCTTCTCATGCCTCTGAATCAACAGGCAAAAAAGGGAGTTCCTGTGTTGTGGTGATTGATCCAGATGACAATGGGATATTGGACTACCACTCTACAATGGAGGCAAGGAACAGTATGTACAAGAGATCTTCAAGCGTGACTATTAATACTATCATGGAGAAGTACAAAATCCCAATCCAGGTAGGAGTATTATTGACCCAGACCCTTCAGGAATGGGCCAAATAGACTCTTTTTGTCATCCCACCAGGCAAAGGATAACGACCTGCTGAGGTGCTTGCTGAAGGCAAAGGAAATACAGAACTGACAGTAGAAGAAGTTAGTTATAAATAATAGCTACAATCTCATGATCAATTATAGAAATGAAAACTATAATTATCATATTTTTTATTTGTTTTAAATATGTTTGTGTGTGTGAATATAAGAAAACAACATCTTTGTTTTCTTCCCTCTATTATTCCCTTATCATGTATCATAAGATGTATTGACTTAATATCATAGTATTGAAGTATTGTCAATTTTACATCATAATGTTTAAGTTAACAGGGTATCAAGTAGAAGAGTAAGCATCACTCAAAGACTTTACCTCTTCTACTGGGGAAGGGGTTAGCACTTTTATGGTTGTATGTAGAATAGTTGAATCATGTTAGGTGAAATTAGGACCTTTTTGTTATCTTCATTTGGAGGTTACAGATGGCTTAAAGAGATGTGTAGGGGTGCCAAATTGACAAGGGGTAGAATTGTAATGATTAATTTTATGTGTCAACTTGACTGAGCCATGGGATGCTGAGACATTTGGTCAAACACCATTCTGGTATATCTGTGAGAGTATTTCTGGATGAGATAACATTTGAATCAGTCAACTTAGTAAATCAGATTACCCTCCCTAATGTGGGTGGGCCTCTTCTAATCAGTTGAAGGTCTGAAAAGAATAAAAATGCTGACCTTCCCTTGAGTAAGAGGGAACTCCTCCTGCCTGACTGCCTTCAAGCTGAGTCATTATTATTTTTTTGTTTGTTTGTTTTATCTCTGCCATCAGACTTGAACTGAAACCTTGGCTCTTTCTGGGCCTCAAGCTTGCTGGAATTTGGACTGGAACTATACTGTCAGCTCCCCTGGTTTTCAGCCTTTCAGACTTCATTTAGGACTATACCGTCAGCTCCCTTAGGTCTCCAGTTTGCTGACTGCAGACGTTGGGACTTATCAGATTCCATAATTATGTGCACTAGTGCCTTATAATAAATCCTTCTTATTGAATACATATAAATTATACATATATGAAATCCTATTGGTTCTGTCTCTCTGGAGAACACTGACTAAAACAAACTAATTAGCTCTGAAATTGAATTAGATGGAGTAAAGTATTTTAGTAGCAGCTTTTGTAGAAGAGACTACAGTGTTAAAGAGTATTTGAGACTTTTTCTTCTGGAATTTTAAATAAGCTGATTTGAGTGGTAATTTGGTACCTCCACATATATAGGAGTTTGATAAGATTTCAAGGCTGTACTTGGTTTGTCTGGGAAGCCTGGGTACTAATCATGTTTCAAGAATAGAGATGAGGATATGGGTTGAGAAACATCATCCAGCAAATAGATGAGTGGCAAATATGCATTAGTTTCTGAAGAGTCTACAGAGAGGAAAACTCACTTCATGGGGCATACCACCTAGTAAGAAAGAAAGGCATTCTAGACATAAGTGAACAAGTAAATTCCTAATAACAAATTCTGATGCTATTTTAAGGGATGTAGTAAATTCTCCAAGGGTATGTATAATAGAAAAGCTTAACCTATTCTAAAGGCTCAGAGGAAGTTTCTTGAGGAACTGACACATAAAGTAAAATCTGAATGATGAGGAAGAGATATCCAAATGAAGAAGTGAAAAAAGATTATTCCAGAGCAAGAGGAAGTTTGTGGAAAAACCCTGAGGCAAAGCTAGAGGACAAAATGGTCATTTAGACAACTTAAGCGTGGATAACTGGAGCCTACAGAATGACTCCTGCAAAATAAATTTTTCAGATTTCCTTGCCAAATGGCTTTTGGCTATTATATCCTATTTGATACAAGAGCAGGTGATCAGAGGGCAGGAGAAAAGAGGAAACCAGTGTATTTCTACCATTTCTTCTATCTACTTGATTGCATCTCTGTCAGTAGCTGTGTACCATGTATGGCTCCAGCTCTCACCTGACAGCCCCTCAGCCCATGGTCCCGAAAGGTAGGATGGTCTTGTCTTCCACCAGGTGGCCCTAACTCCCGGGTTCCTGCAACATAGTCTCTATGTGGAATGCTAGCCTTAAGTGTGACCACTTCTTCTTGCTTTTGCTAATCTTCTGGAGGACTCAGTTCCCCCTTTGGCTTCTTAAACCTTCTACTCCCAGGGCAATCAAATGCTTGTATTAAAATATCTCTGTTAAAAATACCTAGAGTATTTTCTGTTGCCTGATAGACACAGCAAGTAAAGGGTAGAGTCAGGGTTTGATCCCAGGCTGGCTCCACACACTGTGCTTTTAGCTATTATTTTATACCATCAAATATCTAGTTGCCAAATATATAATTGCCTGGCTAGAAACTAAAGTTGGCCAACAAAGTCAATATCTAATCATGTAAAACTTCTATAAACGGGTTTGGGATTATAATGTATACACATAGCTGTACAACATATACTTGAATTTGTTTTAAATATACCCAAATTTTATCTGATTGTTGAAACTTCAGGACTTGGTAAACTCATCACATTCTTTCAATGTGATAATGTGTTTTTAACAATGTTTATTAACATGCCAGAGATTATTCTAGGTATTTGGAATGCAGTGGAAAAAGAAAACTTCAAAGAACATACTTTTTAATAGCAAAAGACATACAATAGTCACAAAGAACATACTTTTTAATAGCAAAAGACACACAATAGTCACACAAATGAATATATGAGAAAACCAGATGTAAATCATTTATATGAAGAAGGCAGGTTAGATTATAGGACAGAGAGTGGCTATAATATGACATTTAAATAATATTTAAGAATACTATCATTATTATAAGAAAGACAGTATCTTTCTCACTAGACAATTAATGACATTTAATTTTCAGGACAACAGCTGTTTCAGGAAGCCTATTTATTAGCTGCATCTTCAATTTACATATTTATGAATTCTCATGTATAAACATATATATGTATCTATGTATACATATAATAATACATGTACACACATACATACATGGATGCATATAAAATTTGCACAAGTTGTTGAATATTACTTATATAGTCTATACAATTGTTCAACTGTTTATTTACATAAGTAGTTGTAATTATTTCTGCGAGTATTATAAATCCCAAGAGAAAACATAATTTTAAATATCTTTACTGGAAATACTACCAGAGGGTGATGTTTCTCCTAAAAGTAAGACCTTTTCTGTTTTTAAAAAATGATACTAATTAATTGATTCTTTCAAGTTTTAATGGTGCCTTTGTCTGCTAATTCTAACATCTGAATCAGTTCAGGGTTGGTTTGTTGATTTCCTCATAATGTGTTGTATCTTCCTTGTTCTTTGCATGCCTGGTAGTAGTTGATAGGATACCAGACACTGTGAATTTTACCTTCTTGTGTGCTAAATAATTTTATATTTCTCTAAATACTCTTGAGTTTTGTTTAAGGATACAGTTAAATTACTTGAAAGCAGTTTAATTCTTCTGTGTCTTGTTGTTAAGATCTGTTAGGGGAGACTGGAACAGTGCTCAGTCTAGAGCTAATTATTCCCCATGACTGAGGTGAGTTCCTTCTGTATACTCTACATGATGCCCATGAATCTTGAGGTTTTCTAGGCTGGCTGATGGGAGAAGACATTATTTATAATCCATTGAGAGTTCAGTTATACAGACCAGTGTCTAATCCTTTCAGGTAATTCTGTCCTCAGCCTCAAGTAGTTTCCTCACACACATGGAATGATCCAGGGGGCTTCCAGGGGACATTCCACAGATCTCCACAGTTCTCCCTCTGTGCAGCTCTCTTGTCTCTGATACTCTGTTCTGTCAACCTTAGATGTATTGTTCTCTGTAGACTCTCAGCTCTGTCTTCTCACAGTAAAGAGTCTGCTGGGATCTTCTTGAGCACCCCTCCTGCACTGTGGTCTGGAAACCATCCCAAGGCAGTCATCTGGGGTAATGGAAAGGCTCATCTCTCAGGCATCATTGTCCTTCATTGCCTCATGTCCAGGGTTTTGCAAACTGTTTTTTCCTATATTTTTTTCTGTTTTTCTCATGTTCCAGATGGGAGGGTAAACATCATATTTTCCCTGTTATTTCATCTTGGCCAGAAGTGGAAGTCACTTCCTTTCTTTTAAACCAAAGTTTCCTGATAACTTCTTTTGTTGTATCGTTCTTGATGTTCATCCATTCAAAATGTATGGAACAATTGCAATGAACCACGATAATGCTAAGAATATCAATTTGATTTTCTAACTAAACAAATTAAGCCGAGAAATGTTTAGACACAGAGGTAAGGAAGTAGATTTTTTTTCCTAGAGTTCAGTTCTCTCTTTTTTAAAAAAATATATATATATATAAATACTTTTTAAAGTATTCTAAATGATTATAAGAAATCTGAATATTTTATGTTAGACAAAAGTAATGATGACATTAACGTTAAGTCTGCTCTAGAACAAAGACCATGTAATTTATTTCTTTAGTTTAGAACGGTGAAGTGAGACTATTGAACGTCATAGAGCAAAGCTTCTCAAACCGTAACATACATGAATCATTTTCTTTCTTTTTTTTTTTTTTTTTTGTAAAATGCAAATTCTAGTTTAAGAGGTCTAGGGTGAGATCAGACATGCTGCATTTGTAATAAATTTGCAGAGCGTGCAAATACTTCTAGGTAATATATTTGATTTTGTGAATAAGAGTCACCTGTGGACTCTATAAAATTTTAGTAAAAAATAAGGATGGGATCCAGATTATAAAGACATTAAATCTAATGTTATTGATCTCTTTATATCTGGGGGTTGTAAAGCCATGGACCAGTGAGCTGTAAACAGGTGAGGCCTATGTACTGTCTGTCCATATATTTCAAAAGCCTGACACAGTGTGCTAGCTTATAGAAAGTTTTCAATAATATTTTGTTGAAATGAACTAAATAGAACATTAAGGTAGTAAAGTTTCCTTGGAGAAATTTAATCCCATGATTCTTAATTTTGGAGGTCATATCTACCCTTGTAAAAATCTGTATAAAGCATGTGTTGTTAAGCACAAAATTTTTATCCAAATACCTATGTGCACCTCTTAAAGTGCTTTCACAAGCCATATAGGATTTTTAAACCTCTTAATTTGTATACACACTGACACTGTTAATGAACAGAACTCTTAAATTCTTGACCAAAATCCCAGGGCTGATTATTGGCAGAACTTTTATTATCTCCTGAGTCTGTTAACTTTCAATGACTTTTTCCCCCCTCCTCTATTACACTATACTTTTTTTCTAAAAGGAATATATTTTCCATTCCCAACAAAGAAGATGGACTTCACTGTGTAAAACTAAATGAGTTGACCACTGGGAGTTGTAATTTTGTCTTGGGTTTACTGGCCTGGGAAACATCTACAGTGTAAGCATGTGCTTTTCCCTAGGGGAATTGCTTCAGTACAACCAGGACCACCTGCTCTAAATGTTTCCTTGAGCAGCTCTCAATACCAAAGGGGATGGAAATGTTAATGTGAAGTTGTCTTCAGGCAAAAGAAGGTGGGGAGTTTATACTTTTATCCAGATGACTTTAACACATAGATTTTTTGCCGTCATCAAAAGAACTGAAGCCATTCTCTCTCTCTCTCCTTCCCAGTGGGAGTTACACAGTTATAGCAACAGCCTGTGTGCCATAAAAAATGGACACTAGACATTGTGTCCCATCAGCTTATTGACGATTGGTATGTGACAATATTTTGAAAACACCTTTAGATGTAGAATCTGACATAAATGGACTTGCTGAGATTCAGTAGTGTTTGGGGAGCAACACTGAAAATAAGACAAATTTAGAAACAAACAACCCTGTAAGTGGCAACAACAAGAGGCAACCCCAGGAGGAATCTTAGAGAGGCTGCTTTCTTGTGTGTGGCAGAAGGAGGTAACGTTTCAGGATCTTTCCTAACAACAAAATACAGGAAGAATATCCCTGGGAGTTTTATGTGAGCTTGTAAAAGCTAGATCACTGTGCTGACAGTTTGGAACAAAACCCCCACAATGCCCTGAAGTAAAAGTGCATGTGAGAATATCTAGAAACAGAAAGTTTCCATGTTTCAGGTTCCAACATTGCTTCCATGTTGATCTCCTTAATAACTTGTAAAAGGTGAGGTCTGGTTCAGTACCACCAAGGCATACAGGCCACTCAACAATTTGTCACTCATTTATTAAGATGTCGATTTGATTCTTACTCATTTATTTAAGAGCTTCCCAGTTTAATCTATTGATTTGTTTAAGCTTTCCTTGCTAGTCTTGAACTGGGTCATCAGAATAACTCTTAACATTTAACTAGAGTCATTAAAAGTAAATAGACATTTGAGGATAGTGTAGTTGGTTGTGAAGGCATTTCCAAGGTGGAAAGGCCAAAGGTGGCAAAGCAAGTCCGTGTGGACATGTTGTCTTTGAGACCTGACTTACTCAGCAGTTCTCCAAAACGACTAAAGACTTCTTATGGCTTCAGGCACTAATTTGTCCAAAGACTGTTGTAAGACTTTGGCTAAAGAAAACCAGAAAGCCTATGAAAACATGGCTTACTAATAACACATCCCAGCTGTTCACTCCCTGTTAAAAAGTAGAGAATGACGTGTTTTGGAACAGAGTAAGTACTCTGTTGAGTATGTTTTTAGGACTGTATCGAGTCTTAACAACATAAGTCCTTTTCATTTTAATTGGGGTTGCATAGTTTAAACTTGTCTCAGAACCCAGCTTTTTGCTGTTGATACATCATGTTTGGTATATCTCTGGAATACTCTCTGGAATTAGGTTATTGCCAATCTTCTATTATGTTTTTGGTCATTGTGATCCTTATGATTTTCTGACTCATGTAACTCAAGTAGGAAGATATCTTTATTTCTCCTGTTAAACTATATTTTCTTTGAAGACAATGTATTACTCATCTTTGCCTTACCTGGAGCAATAATCCTCAAGTAGTTGCATGCATTAAAACATGTACAAGAATCACCTAAAATGTTCGTTAAATCACAGATCAGTTGAATGCCACTCCTAAGAGATTGTAATTCTGTTGATCTGGAGTGAAGCCCAAGAATCTGCATCTCTAATGGCCACCTTTCTGCCAATTCTGGGACTATACTACGGGTAGCACTGCCCTGGGGTCTTGACCACAGCCCTATCCAATTCAAAGACTCCTGTTTAAATCAGAGATGTTATAACTATAGTGTATTTACTATACTGAAATGAAATTCATAGCTAATATAAACCTCGCACATACTTATTTTTAAGTCAATATAATGTTCTAATTATAATGTAAAAATAAATTGTAAAAGAAATTAAGAAGAAACTCCTTTATGATATAGTAAGCATGTTGACATATAAATGCTTGGGTCACATTGAATGTCAGTCACAGATTCGAATGTGTTGTGTTACCACCCAGCTATGATGCCTTCTGTGATGTTATTTTCTGAAATTTTGATTCTTGGTAGAGTACCAAATAAAACAAAGGGTATATTCCCTCAGTGTGTATAGTAGTTGCTATTAAAACAGTGTAAAAAAGATACTTTGCATTTATATATAAAATGGAGTTAAGTTTTAGGCTTAGGTTTTTCTAAGCACGTTTTTCTCCACACAACCATCAGGAGAGACCTGAGATATCATTGCAT
This sequence comes from Kogia breviceps, assembly GCF_026419965.1. Taxonomy (NCBI): domain Eukaryota; kingdom Metazoa; phylum Chordata; class Mammalia; order Artiodactyla; family Physeteridae; genus Kogia; species Kogia breviceps. Next base: position 8,827 of record NW_026711842.1, read on the forward strand.
CGTGTGAGACTGTACAGCACATTGCAGGACTTCTGCAGTTCCAGGTCCCTACCCACTAAACAGCAGTGGTTCAACCCAAGCATTGTGACAACTCAAATGCCCTCCAAATCTCCCTAATGGCTAGACCGGACACATTTGAAATAGAATATCATACAAAATGTCTTGACAATAGTAAGTAATTGATTATTTATTTAAATTGAAGAGAAATACTCTCTCATGTGGAGTGGAGATTGGTAACTGAACACTTTTTTATTGAATGTATTGTGTCAAGTGACTGGTTTTTTGTGGGGTTTTTTTTGTTTTGTTTTTAAGGTAAAAACCCAACAATAATGATCAGTCACATTTTTCATTACCCTAGCTATTTTTTAAAGACAGGTTATTGGGCATCTTCATTATTGTACATTTACATCATCAGCTGACACAGATGAGAAGGCTTTTGGTCATATTCGGCAACTGAGATGAGAAAATGTCATGACTCCAGTTGCATGCAGCTGTGGTCCATAACTAGGGTGACAGTGTGCCCTGTTCTGCCTCTGACAGTTCTGGCTTACACCTGTGGTTCTGGTGTAATTACAAATAATTACATTCATTCCCCAAAGTGTCTCTATTTAGATAATAAACTATATTGTCACCATAGTTATACCTCTCTAACAATTCCAGATGCTGAAAAGCTTGTCTCTTTTTCCTGTGTAATGTAAGAAAAAGTTTCCAAATGCAAACACCATAGCAAACTTTTCTGCAATAAAACAAGGCTGGACAATCATTGGTGTTCTGAGATTTTAGTCCTATGTAGTATATAATAGTCATTTACTATTAACTGAGTAGCTTAGGGTGTTTTGTTGTATTTGAAGCACAACACTCAACAATTTCTTATGTTGTTTCTGTATTTCCATGACTTTCTCTTATTATTACTGTATATAGTAGTATCTCTCTCAGAACATTGAATGCATGCCATTTTCTTCCTCTGAAATTTCATGGCTAAGCTGAGATTCACTAAGAGAATCAAAAATGTTATGGATTTTCTTTATTCCAAAGCTTTGAGAATGGCAATTCGTATCCAACTAAAGGATTCAACGTGATCTCTCAAGGAAACGAGGATCCTAATCTAGTGTTTTCAACATCAGTCTTGTGGCCCTAAGACTTGTTTCTGGGGTAAGCCTGGGAACCCACAAATCTCCTAAGTGCAACCTTTCTCTGATTGCCTAGATCCATAATTGAATTTCTGCCTTGGTTTCCTGAGTCTGCTCCATCTATTCCTACTGAATTTCAGCCTCTTTGGTAAGAGCTCAAATACACTGCACTATCTCTTCTCCTTTCCTCTTGAACATGGTCCTTATTCTTGTCCCCATACACCACCTCCAGACTGGCAGAGTCCATGGCTTAATTCTATGTAGCTATCCCAATAATAGGAGCTGTCAGAAAAAAAAAAAAAAAAAGACAAAGAGAAGCAATTGCCTTAGGTTCAAATAGTTTACTTTGTTGTGATCTTGGGTCAGCTCTTATTTTCTTGCATTTTTCTCAAAGTAACCTATAGACAGTTATTACTCTCTGAGATAAGAATCAAATGACACAAATTTGTAAAATGCCTAGGACTCAGTGGTGTTCAAAGGGGCAGATCCTGGAACACAAGCTGTATATAAGAGTCACAGGAACCATATCTCCTCTGACAGAGGTAAAGACTGAATTTACATGCTGTTCTATAGACTTCAAATGTTATAGTCAGAACTTGAATCCTTTGGAACCTGGATTTAATGTGGCATTTAAGAATTTGTTTTGCTTCAAATTTTCATATATCATCAAGATGGAGGAGTCCAATAAACATTTACAATTCTTGGAGATGAACTGGAAGAGTATAAGGACACTGTAATCCTGTATATCGAAGAAGGACCATAAGGGTAGATACAGAATAAAAAGAACAAAAACTAGTTGGTGATCTCAGATCACCACATCCTACATTCCATTAAAGCTCATATCTCCCAAAGAGGAGGGAAAGAAACCCTGGGTGACCAAGCAAGCATGGCAAGCATAGCACAAAATCATTTTTTTTCCCAGATAGTAGCCTGTTCCCACTGCCTCCTTGGGACATAGTTAATGCTCCATATTCAGGGCACATAGCAAACATTCATTAGGAGCAGAAATATTAATATCAGTACTAACAGTTTATTCATTAATGACAGGTGAATCCTCTAGGTTCAAATTTTAGGGCAATCCTTACTACAGAGTTGGAACTGAGAAAAGAGTTTCACAGCATTACTAAAAAGAAAAATCAGGTTTTCATTATACAAGCTCTAAGTCCAAAACCTTTCCAGTAAAAAGACATTTCAGGTGATTGCTATCCAATAGAAATTTCCACTATGATGAAAATATTCCATATTTGTGCTCTCCTATAGGGTAGTCACTAGCCACATGTGGCTATTGACCACTTGAAATGTGGCTAATGTAGATGAGGACTTGAATTTTTAATTTTAATTAACTCAAATTTAAATTTAAGTCGTCACCGATAGCTAACAACTAGGATATTGACTAGCCCAACTCTAGAGCAATCATAACGAGCAGCAAATACTTGCTAACAACATCCATCCCCTCCTTCCTGCATAGTCATTAGATTGTATATTGCACTTTTATTGTAACCCTCTCTTTGTTTTTGCATTCAAAGATTCTACAGTCATTCGTTTTAATCAGGTTTCTCCTGCATGAAATTCATTGGAGTGATTAGCAGCACAAAATGGAAACTTGATTCTCATAGCCATTGCAATATTAGTCCCCTTTGGACAATAAACCCAACTGATGAGCTATTTGTGCTAGTCTTCGGTTAGTGATTTAAATGAGAACTGTGGATGCTTGATATATTGGCACACTAAAGGGATGGAAACACTGTGTCCAGGGGCTTCCTGCCAGGGTTACATGCAGGTCACTGTAACCCAGCCAGAAAGCACTAGATACCATGGTACATAACCTGAATCCTGATTGAAGATATAGTTTACAAAATTGGTCAGTCTTCTGAAAATAGAGAATTCTTCTAGGGCTCAGTGACAAAGTTTATGTTTCTTGGACTATATAAACAGCAAATGAGTTCCTTAACTTTGATAAAGAACTTCCTTTGCTAAACCAATGAAACTCTCATGTTCTTTTGGAAGAGGTCTAGTTAATAAGCAGTGGATGGTAATACAAACATTCTGGAAATATTGATCCTCTAGCAGGCCCTGTCAATGATAACAATACCTCTTATTCTCAGCATACTGGTAAAACCCATTTTAAAGCCCTTTGCCAAAAATCAAGCACAGCTTACCTGTTTGAAAAACACGATTATTCTATTGTCATCAAAATGATTTCTTAACTTATATACTTATTTGGATAGTTATTTATGCCTTCTCTCTACATCCCTACATGATATTTTATTGTAACTTGAAATATTTGTAGTGTTTGGGTAGGAAAATCCACTGAATCTATAGGTTTACTTTATTGAGTGGAAAATGGTTGAGAACTTCAGAGGAAAGAATAATGAAGATGAGAAATAGAGTATTTCAGATAAAATAAAATAAATTATAGCACCCTTATTTCTAAACACACACTTGTAACATGGGTTAACATTGCATATTCTATATTCTTTTTAGTTTCCTACAAAGCAATCAAATAAATTGAAATATCAAGTAGATTTTTTTTAATGAGTAAATAGAATCTGTATTACAGCATTTAGTAAATATTTCAGCTATATGGTAAATATCCCTAACTGCTACAAGAAACTGAAAATTTGTTGTAGGTTATTAGACATGTAACAATTATATTTCAGTCACCACACTGGATATTCTCAAACTCTGAGATCCCTGTAGTAGATTAGATTATTATTCAACAAGTATTCACTCCCACCTCACCCATGTTCAGTGGAAGATTGTATCGTCCCACTCCACTGATTTTGGGTTTGACTGGCTCTAACCAATGGAATGTGAGTGAAAGTGACATTGTGCCAGGTCTGAACCTATGTGTTCAGAAACATCATGTTTCCACTTCTGATTCCCCCGGAGAAAAGCATGTGTCAATTTACCAGAATGAGGTATGTGGAAGAGACCTGCTGACTGAAACCTACCTTGGCAGCTGAGCCCAGATCTGCTGAACCACACTGGACCTGCCAATCTGTGAGTGGGAAAATATGTTTATTGCTGTATGACACTGGGATTTTTTTGGTTGTTGTTCTTATGGTAATAACTGCCTGTTACATTCAGGATGAGTCACGTTTTAAAAAATAATACCTTTTTCTAGTACAGTTGACCCTTGAACTACACAGGGGTTAGGGGCACCAACACTATAAGATCCACTTATAACTTATAGTTGGCCCTCCTTATTAGTGATTCTGCATAGGGGATTCACCAACTAGGGATTATGTAATACTGTGGCATTTGTTGAAAAAACTCCACAAACAAATGGACCAGCACAGTTCAAATCCATGTTGTTCAAGGTTCCACCGTCTAGGCACTGCCCCAGCATCTGTACCATTTCTTCACTTTTATCTTCTCACACTTTTCATCTCCTCTTCTGAAGCTGCTAGAGACTAGCAAAGGATGTTCTAGCTGCTTGTAACACAAAGTACAGCCTGGCTGTTTTACCATCACCTTGGAGCTTCTCAGAAATGCAAATCCTTGGGTCCCACCCCAGACCAACTGAATCATCTCAGGGGATGGGGAAGCAGAAATCCCCATTTTAATGGTTCTTTGGGTTATTCTCTACACACATTAAGGTGGCCACTGTTTGCCCAGGACTGCTTCAGTTTCAGCACTGAAAATCACTCTTCCTGGGAAAGCCCCCAGAAGGTTGGTCACATTGAAATCTACATTTTCAATGTAAATTTCTACAGTACTGGGAAGGCATAATTCTCCTAAAATCCTTTTTTCTGAAAATAATTCTTGTCTTTGGTGATGCCCAAACAGAGATTTCCCTTGCTAAGTCACAAATCTCCACAGGAAGTTAATTTGTTGAGCCTTTCCAAGTGGAGTGTATTTTCTCATGATGAAGGACAGCCTTCTCAGATGGAAGAGAGCAAGGATTCCCAACTTCCTCATCTATTCTCTGTGTCTAAAGTATAAATAAATATTTTTCAGGTCCTTACCTGTGAGCCAGTCTTTGCAGTGAGCATTAGAATAGAGACTTGGAGACACTGTGGGGTTAGACAAGGGGGCAAGGAAAGAGGAAACACTAAACGTGTAGTTCTAAGATTTAATAGTTTCCTGTAACAGGTCTTCCTTCTCCAACATGACTTTCTGCTTCTTCAGAGAGAGAACGGGACCCCTTTACCCCAATTTCCTTAGGCAGCTACGGCATTAGCTTACTTGTTCTCTATGGTACATTGGGGATGTGATTCCCTGTGTAGATTAATGTAGGTTAAGCCTTGTGATTTCAGGGATCGCTATTCTCGTTAGCTTGAGTTGGATCCAATCAGACTGTGGGGCCCAAAGCAACCTAACCATCTTTGGACAGAATCCAGCCAAGAGTTCACCCAGTGCCCTGAAGTTCTGCACATGTGCAGGAGCCACAGGAAGCCCCTGGATCAAAGAGAGTGGAGAGAGCCTCGACGGGGCTGCAGGAACATCGTGTAATTTACCCAAACCATCTGCAAGTGACATAAATACCAGCCGCTTAGAACACCTGCACCATATGACTCAGCACCAAGTTGGGAAGCCAGCAGGGGGTTGAAATAAAAGAAAACAAAAACTTCAGTGACTGGAGCAAAACAAATCATTGCATTTTGGCACCAGCTGCACTGGAAAGGAAAAAAAGAAAGAAAGAAAGAAAATGAGTTGGCAAATTTTAATCAACTTCCAGTCAAAGGGATCTGCCAGCTGGACATGTCAAAGTTTATGATGGGGGTGGGGGCAAAGGAGGAGGGTTTAAAAAAAAAAAAAAAAAACTCTAAGAAATATCAAGTCCCAGAAACCTCCAACAATAGTTTCAGGGTCCTAGGTTTCTAGATAAAGAGCAGCTGCTTTTGAACTTAAGGGAAAGTATGATGATTATGACCTAGAAGGGTTGGAGAAAGAGGGGACTTTTTGATAGAGTGAACAGAGTGTGAGCAAGTGTGGACCTTGGGTGCACCACCAGAGCAAGCTCGCCCACAAAGTCCTGTTGGGCCACTGCCTCTCAACTCGTTTATTTAGACATAATGCCTCACAAACTCTCAGAAGAATCCCCCTCCCCACCCAGACACCATGAAGAAGACCAGCCACACAATTTCAAGACTTGAATATACCTTCACTAGGAAAAGAAAAACCTGATTGCCTGTGAGCTGTTCTAGTGAGACAGCTTCTGGAATTTCAATTACTCTGGGGTGCCTACTGTTTATAGCATTGACCTTCTATTTTCTCCAGTAGGGAGGATATGATGAATGGTAGGCCCACCACTTTTTACCTCATCCACCATATGAATGGTCATAGATATTCTTGGCATCTCAAGTGGCCCAGGTAGTCCCTCTGGCCTGATTTCCTTGGCCAGTTTCCCTTCCTTATCTGGGAATTTTGACCCTCCTGCTTTCCAACTAATTTTATCACATTATCTCTCTCTTTTTTTTTTTTTTTTTTTTTTTTTTTACTGTCCTCTCAGCAAAAGGTTTCAAAATCTCAGGCTGCTGGGGCAGAAAGTCTCAATTAACCTCTAACCTTGTTTCAGTGCCTATGGCTTGAGTTATTCCTTACACCTAATCGTGGGCCCATTAACAGGTTGTCCAAAAACAAAACAAAACAACCTGTTTTGACCAGGCTGTAATTGCTGCTAAGTGACACTTAACAATGGTTCCTTATACCACTGCTAAATGGGCAGGCTGGGCCACTCAGGCGCATGGTTAAATCCTGGGTGGTGAGATTTATTTGTGCTAAGGGCCTCACTGTATCTCTTTAAGCTCTTCATCCAGCAACTCCTTTGATTGAAGGGTAGTCATTCTTTGGTTTGCCATAACTGTCAACATGGCACAAAGCACGAAGGACAACTCCCACAGAGGACTATGAAAGCTTTCCTACCCTCCTGCTGCAAATATAATTAGTTTATGTTAGCTGGATAAGGTCAGAGGTTGTGAAAGGGTAGCCCAGTCTTTGTTTTTAGGCAAGATAGTGGAATAATTGTTTGATGTTCAGATCTGCAGGTGCTGTAAGGAGCTCATTTGGGCTTGGCAGCCTGCAGGGAAAACTCATTTCCTCTGGAAAACCACAGAATTCCTTGTGACAGAGTCTATTTGCTGTGACAAGAGTGATTATCCATTTATGCCCCGAGGACAATACCTGCCATACTCTGCCCTCACCTTACTCCCATTTTCACACACTGTAGGCATTGAGCGTCCATCCCCTCCTTTATTATGAGAACCGTCAGGGCATGAGCACACACACCAACCTGGCTGATCCTATGTGAGAAAATGCCCTGGGTGTCTTAAGACATAGAGGGAGAGGGGGAAAAAAGCCCATGGAGTAGTTTATTCAATATAAAGAAGACAAGAAAGAAAGGAAGAATGAAAGGAAGAATGAAAGAAAGAAAGAAAGAAAGAAAGAAAGAAAGAAAGAAAGAAAGAAAGAAAGAAAGAAAGAAAGAAAGAAAGAAAGAAAGAAAGAAGGAAGGAAGGAAGGAAGGAAGGAAGGAAGGAAGGAAGAAAGAAAGAAAGAAAGAAAGAAAGAAAGAAAGAAAGAAAGAAAGAAAGAAAGAAAGAAAGAAAGAAAGAGAAAGAAAGAAAGAAAGAAAGAGGGAGGGAGGGAGAAATGAAAAAAGATACTGTCATGGGTCACTGAGTAAACTGTCACATTAGGTCTAAGTAGAAAAATTAAGGGTGAAGAATGAGAAGATTTTCTAAAACACTTTTTCTTAAAATAAACTACATTTTCCCCCATGTTCATCATTCTCTTTTTGTTTTCCTTACCTGTCTCAAGAAATAGTAACAGATCATAGTGAGATACCTAATTAATCTGGATCACAAAATCTTTAGAAACCAAGGCAAGTGCTCTATACTTACTCTCCAGTGGACTCACTTTGGTTGTAAGAAAGTCCTTTTCAGTTAATCTATGAAAATTCTGCATATATGATGAGGTTATGCTTTTAGCCATCTGTCCAAGAAGCAAAGGAAAGGGATTCTAAAGCCAGTGTAGGTTCTCTTGTACCTGCTACTTGTATTAACTTGGACAAGACATTCAACATTTTTGTTTACTAAACAGTTGAGTTACTTCAACAGTATAATGAGGATAATAGTGTTGTATTGTATTTCTTACCAAACTGATCTCAGATTCAAATAGTGTGTTTTGGGGTTACCCCTCCCATTCAACACTCAGCTTAATTGTGATAAATCTAATGTGGATTTTGTTTTAGTCTTCTTCAAATCTCTGTTGCTGGTGGCTTAGGCTAAGGGCATCTCTATGGTGGAAAATCTAGACCCTGGACGTTTCTATGAAGGTCCTAAAACTAGTTGCTAGCCTGACATGTCTTTAGCCTCTGTAAAAATTATTTAGATGGTGGGATTTGGATTAAAGCAGAATTTTACACATATGTATAAATGAGATGAAATCAACACTGAGTGCAACACCTGAATTAACCATATCTTGACAGCAATACAGGTCACATGACTAATCTAGACAGGTTTGTAGCCTTGTGGAGGCACTCAAAAAATAAAGAACACAGTCTTTGATATTTTAAGAAGTTGTGCTTTTAATGTGTTTTGACGCCTGTTTTGGGGGTGTATGTGCCTGAAGAAATACTGGTTATGCAGAGTGAGTCAGAAATCTAACTTAATGTGATGAAAAGGATTTTGAGCCTCTTTATCCCCAGTAAATCAAAATCTTTGAACCTAGAGAAAAGTTTTTTTAAAAGTCAAGGAAAGAAAAGAAAGGAAAAGAAAAACTAAATACAGAAGGAAAGAAGAAAGCAAGGGAGGGAAGGAGGGAGGAAGGAAAAAAGGGGGAATAAGGAAGGGAATTTGTGTGTTATACCCAATTATCAACAAGAATAAATGTTAATACACTTGAACTCCAGAAAGAAACCATAAAGACTTATGAATGATTAGATTCACAAAAATAAATCAAGGAACAAAGAATCAAAACTATTGATGAGGGTCTCATTTTTGACCAGCTTTTATCAGACTCTGTAAAATTATAAAACAAATACCCTTCCTTAATACCTTATTGTCTTATTGGACAGTCAGTTTTGAAATCATATTCAAGAATGCAGATACAAAAGGAGAAATGATAGAAGCTAATAATTAGTGCCTTAGGGTCTTGGATGGGAAAGTAGGCTGGAATGATCACCTATAGAATCAAGGACATGGGACCAGAACCTCAGAGGAAGGTTAAGATGTAGGATCTGGATCACAGGACATCATAGGGAGAAGATGGGGAAGGGCATGGGGAAAGAGCAAGACCATATGGTGATAGATGAATTGCACCAGTAGTCCACTCTTCATGCTATCTTGTAACCATGACCTTTGCCCTGAAATGTGCAGTGTCTCCTACTCTGGGTACAATGTTCTTTCTGCTCTATACCCTGATTCTTGCTTTGACCACTTGTTAGCAAACATGCCATCAACAGACGCTGTAAAAATATACTAGAACTACAGAAAAGTCCTTGAATGTGTCTTTTTAAAAATCTTGCTCTTCTACCTTTGTCATGAGAAAATGCTCAGATTAGGTTTTGAGAGCATGAGAAACGTAAGGCAGAGAATTGTCCCAGTTTTCCCAGTGGAGTTCCTCCTTGATAAGTTTTCAATCAATGTATCCCAAACATAGGAGAGAGCCTAGCTAAGATCATCAGAGCCCCCTAGTTCAACCACAGCAGACTGAAGGCACAGGAATGGACCAATTCAAGACAATAGGAACCTCCCAGCCTACTTATAAACTCATGATATAAATATGCTTATATTTTGAGCCAATGCATTTTGAGGTGATTTGTTATGCAACATTATTATGTCAATAAGTAACTGATACACATGCCATGCTTTAAATTGTGCATTTAATAATATAGGCTCCAATTTGGAGACAAATTCTTCCATTCTTTATGCTATAGGTGTTTGGAAATCATCTTTTGTAGAGGAGTAGGTATTAGTGTGGAGAGAAAAGAAGCTCAAAGAGTCTAGTTTGTTTACACAAGAGTCATAGAATTGAGAAAAGTAATCATTGTCATTTTATTCACAACTACAATAGTGTTTCTGAAATAGCTAGAAACTAAGAAAAAATGTTGCACTCAATTGAATTCTCTCAGTTAGGTGCCTCGAGTAACCACATTTCATGAAATTAAAAAAGACATTTGAAATATTAACAGTTCACTTTTTGGTACTGTATATTTTTGTTTTGAAAGGCAATTGATATTTATTCTTTTTAAAAACTTTTAAATTATGAAATATATATCATTCATATACAACATAAGATGATTTTTGAAAATAATAAAAAATACTTACCACTCAGATTATGGAAGAAAAGATTACCAATAACTTTTAAGATCACCCCTGAAAGATCCTCTCCATACATAACCCCATCTGCCTCTGCCTCTCCCCAGAAATAACCACTAATCTGTATTTTGTGTCCATCCATACTTTTTCTTTAAGACTTTTAGCCTTATGACTCTCAAATAGTTAGGACCAACTATGAATGCTCCTGTCTGCAAGGTCATATTTCCAAATACATATTATTCCATATATGTACACTTCATGCTCAGTAGCCTGCTGTCACCTCAGAAATAATATGTCTAAAAACAGACTTACCACTGACCCCCAAACCAGCTTCCTTTCCAAAATATTTGAGGTCTGCCAATGCCACACCCTGTCCCACAAGACCAAGCCAAGTGGTCATGAGGTTCAACAAGGGATGAAGCATAAATAGGTTGGCACAAGTCCTTTCCCACTGCAGAAAAACACTTAGATCCACATATGGTCAATGGGTCACTAGCAGGATCTTGGAATCATAAAAGTTACATGTAATTACAAAATTACAGGCAGTCCCCATATTTTTCCACTCACTCAACTGAATAAAAACTTGGAAGTAATCAAGATGTCCTGCAGTAGGTGCATGGATAAGTAAATTGTGGTATATCCAGACAATGGAATATTATTAAGCACTAAAAAGAAATGAGCTATCAAACTGTGAAAAGATATGAAAGAAAAGTAAATGCATATTACTAAGTGAAAGAAGGCAATGTGAAAAGGCCAGATACTGTATGGTTCCAACTAAATGACACTCTGGACAAGGCAAAGCTATGGAAACAGTAAAAAGATCAGTGATTACCACAGGTGGGTGGGGGGAGGGTGAATAGTAGAAGCACAGATGAATTTTAGGTCAGTGAAAATATTTTGTATGATATTATAATACATTTGTCCAAATGCATAGAATTTATAGCACTATGAGTGTACCTTAATGTCAACTTTGGATTTTGGGTGGTAATAATGCATCAATGTAGGTTTCCAGTTGCAACAAATGTACCACTCTGGGCAGGATGTTGATAATGGGGTTATGCATGTGTGGGGGCAGGGAATATATGGAAAATCTCTGTATTTTCCTGTCAATTTTGCTGTGAACTTAAAACTTCTCTTAAAAAATAAAGTCTTTTTTAAAAAAGCCTATTTAAGGAAAGGCAAAAATATGCAACTAATTCATTCACTTTTCCATTCTAGAAGAAATCAGTGGTGTGACAGAGACTTACTGTTAAATAAGACTGGAGACACCACTGCTTTCATGTAGTTTATATTCTACTATAAGTGATAGCTAATGAGCAAATAAGATAGCCTGAGAAAATTTTACATTCTGAGAAAGTCATAAAATAGAATGATGTGATAGAATTGGATTTGAATAGGGAGATGCTACTTGAAATAGAACAGTCAAGGAAGGCTATTTGAAGAGATCACATCTAGACCAAAACTAAATGATGAGAAGTTGCTATGTTTAACTGTAGAGAAAAATATGCACTAACTTGTGAAGAATATGAGGTTTCCATACAGAAGAGAAGGGAATCCAATTATAAATTTTATTTAGGGTCACATTATGGAGAATATGGGGGTGACAGTGCTCCTGGCAGGAGTGTGGTGCACCAAGTCCTGATTAGCACACTTTTCTATTCCTTTTGTTCATTTTACTAACTACTTTGTCCTCCTATTTCCTTGGGATTTTCTATTTAAAAATATCTCAAATTTGGCATATAAAAAGTTATTATTTCATAAATGTGCAGGGTAGTACTTGAACCCTCTAAACTCTCTTATTTGGTTCTCTGAGATGAACCACAGTACATCTAAATTTTAAAACGGGTGTGTCTAAAATAACTTTCCATTTATATCTAACTTTTGGTTTGTAAGTTTCAGAAACCAAAGAGAAATTTCCAAAAGCACAAAATGGAAAATGAGTCATGTAGCTGAAAAACTTGGGAGGAGAGGTGGTTTAGGTGTGCTTGGATCCAGGGGCTCAACAAAGGGCTTCAGCTCTTTGTGTCTTGTCATCTTTTAGCTCAGTGTTCTTCTGCATTGACTTAACTCTTGAGGAGATGTTGCCTACATATTGTCTCCCAGCTTCTCATCCAGTTGTTTGAGAACTTTCACTTCCCAATAGTTTCAACCATGTATCTCTGGATTGGGATTGAATTGACTAGAGTCATATGTCCAGCTTTGAATGGCTCTATCACCAAGGTACTGGAATATGTTGGTTTGACTAAGAGTAAAGAAGGGGCTCTTCCCCAAAGAAAATCAAATACAGGACAGCTACAGGTAAAACAATGAGATTAGAACATTTCCTCACACCATATACAAAAATGAACTCAAAATATATTAAAGACCTAAATGTAGGAGTTAAAACCACAAAACTCCTAGAAGAGTACAAAGGAAAAGCGCTCTTTGACATAAAACATAACATCTTTTTGGATCTGTCTCCTAAGGACAAAAGATATAAAAGGAACAAATTGGACCTAATTAATCTTTTTTTTTTTTAAACATCTTTACTGGAGTATAATTGCTTTACAATGATGTGTTATTTTCTGCTTTATAACAAAGTGAATCCGTTGTACATATACACATGTTCCCATATCTCTTCCCTCTTCCGTCTCCCTCTATCCCACCCCTCTAGGTGATCACAAAACACCGAGCTGATCTCCCTGTGCTATGCAGCTGCTTCCCACTAGCTATCTATTCTAAGTTTGGTAGTGTATATATGTCCATGCCACTCTCGCACTTTTTCACAGCCTACCCTTCCCCCTCCCCACATCCTCAAGTCCATTCTCTAGTACGTCTGCGTCTCCATTCCTGTCTTACCCCTAGGTTTTCCACGACTTGTTTTTTCTTAGATTCCATATATATGTGTTAGCATACAGTATTGGTTTTTCTCTTTCTGTCTTACTTCACTCAGTATGACAGATTCTTGGTCCATCCACCTCACCACAAATAACTCAATTTCGTTTCTTTTTATGGCTGAGTAATATTCCATTGTATATATGTGCCACATTTTCTTCATCCATTCATCCAATGATGGACACTTAGGTTGCTTCCATGTCCTGGCTATTGTAAACAGAGCTGCAATGAATATTTTGGTACATTACTTTTTTTGAATTATGGTTTTCTCAGGGTATATGCCCAGTAGTGGGATTGCTGGGTCATATAGTAGCTCTATTTGTAGTTGTTAAAGGAACCTCCATACTGTTCTCCATAGTGGCTGTATCAATTTACATTCCCACCAACAGTGCAAGAAGGTTCCCTTTTCTCCACACCCTCTCCAACATTTATTGTTTCTAGATTTTTTTGATGATGGCCATTCTGACCGGTGTGAGATAATATCTCATTGTAGTTTTGATTTACATTTCTCTAATGATTAATGATGTTGAGCATTCTTTCATGTGTTTGTTGGCAATTGGTATATATTCTTTGGAGAAATGTCTGTTTAGGTCTTCTGCCCATTTTTGGATTGGGGTGTTTGGTTTTTTTTGATATTGAGAAGCATGAACTACTTGTAAATTTTGGAGATTAATCCTTTGTCACTTGCTTCATTTGCAAATATTTTCTCCCATTCTGAGGGTTGTCTTTGTGTCTTGTTTATGGTTTCCTTTGCTGTGCAAAAGCTTTTAAGTTTCATTATGTCCCATTTGTATAGTTTTGTTTCTATTTCCATTTCTCTAGGAGATGGGTCAAAATGGATCTTGCTGTGATTTATATCATAGAATGGTCTGCCTGTGTTTTCCTCTAAGAGTTTGATAGTGTCTGGCCTTACATTTAGGTCTTTAATCCATTTTGAGTTTATTTTTGTGTATGGTGTTATGGAGTGTTATAATATCATAATTTTACATGTACCTGTCCAGTTTTCCCAGCACCACTTATTGAAGAGGCTGTCTTTCTCCATGTTATATTCTTGCCTCCTTTATCAAAGATAAGGTGACCATATGTGCATGGCTTTATCTCTGGGCTTTATATCCTGTTCCACTGATCTATATTTCTGTTTTTGTTCAAGTAACATACTGTCTTGATTACTGGAGCTTTCTAGTATAGTCTGAAGACAGGGATCCTGATTCCTCCAGCTCCATTTTCTGTTCTCAAGGTAGCTTTGGCTATTCAGGGTGTTTTGTGTTTCCATACAAATTGTGAAATTTTTTGTTCTATTTCTGTGAAAAATGCCAGTGGTAGTTTGATAGGTATTGCATTGAATCAGTAGATTGCTTTGGGTAGTACAGTCATTTTCACAATTTTGATTCTTCCAATCCAGGAACGTGGTATATCTCTCCATCTATTTGTATCATATTTAATTTCTTTCACCAGTGTCCTATAATTTTCTGCATACAGGTCTTTTGTCTCCTTAAGTAGGTTTATTCCTAGATATTTAATTCTTTTTGTTGCAGTGGTAAATGGGAGTGTTTTCTTAATTTCACTTTCAGATTTTTCATCATTAGTGTATAGGAATGTCAGAGATTTTTGTACATTAATTTTGTACCCTGCTACTTTACCAAATTCATTGATTAGTTCTAGTAGTTTTCTGGTAGCATCTTTAGGATTCTCAATGTATACTATCATGTTATCTGCAAACAGTGACAGCTTTACTTCTTCTTTTCCCATTTGGATTTCTTTCATTTCTTTTTCTTCTCTGATTGCTGTGGCTAAAACTTCCAAAACTATGTTGAATAAGAGTGGTGAGGGCTTCCCTGGTGGTGCAGTGGTTGAGAGTCCGCCTGCCAATGCAGGGGACGTGGGTTCGTGTCCTGGTCTGGGAAGATCCCACATGCCACGGAGCAGCTGGGCCTGTGAGCCGTGGCCACTGAGCCTGCACGTCCAGAGCCTGCACTCTGCAACGGGAGAGGACACAGCAGTGAGAAGCCCATGTACCACAAAAAACAAAAAAAAAAAAAAAAAAAAAGAGTGGTGAGAGTGGGCAACTTTGTCTTGTTCCTGATCTTAGTGGAGATGGTTACAGTTTTTCACCATTGAGGATGATGTTGGCTGCGGGTTTGTCATATATGGCCTTTAATATATTGAGGAAAGTTCCCTCTATGCCTACTTTCTGCAGTGTTTTTTACGATAAATGGGTGTTGAATTTTGTCAAAAGCTTTCTCTGCATCTATTGAGATGATCATATGGTTTTTCTCCTTCAATTAGTTAATATGGTGTATCACGTTGATTGACTTGCATATATTGAAGAATCCTTGCATTCCTGGAATAAACCCCACTTGATCATGGTGTATGATCCTTTTAATGCGCTGTTGGATTCTGTTTGCTAGTATTTTGTTGATGATTTTTGCATCTGTGCTCATCAGTGATGTTGGCTTGTAGATTTCTTTCTTTGTGACATCTTTGTCTGGCTTTGGTATCAGGGTGATAGTGGCCTCATAGAATGAGTGTGGGAGTGTTCCTCCCTCTGCTATATTTTGGAAGAGTTTGAGAAGGAGGGGTGTTAGCTCTTCTCTAAATGTGTGATAGAATTTGCCTGTGAAGCCATCTGGTCCTGGGCTTTTGTTTGTTGGAAGATTTTTAATCACAGTTTCAATTTTAGTGCTTGTGATTGGTCTGTTCATATTTTCTATTTCTTCCTGATTCAGTCTTGGCAGGTTGTGCATTTCTAAGAATTTGTCCATTTCTTCCAAGTTTTCCATTTTATTGGCATAGAGTTGTTTGTAGTAATCTCTCATGATCTTTTGTATTTCTGCAGTGTCCGTTGTTACTTCTCCTTTTTCATTTCTAATTCTATTGATTTGAGTCTTGTCCCTTTTTTTCTTGATGAGTCTGGCTAATGGTTTATCAATTTTGTTTATCTTCTCAAAGAACCAGCTTTTAGTTTTATTGACCTTTGCTATCATTTCCTTCATTTCTTTTTCATTTATTTCTGATCTGATCTTTATGATTTCTTTCCTTCTGCTAACTTGGGTTTTTTTTTGTTCTTCTTTCTCTAATTGCTTTAGGTGCAAGGTTAGGTTGTTTATTCGAGATGTTTCCTGTTTCTTAAGGTAGCATTGCATTGCTATATACTTCCTTCTTACAACTACTTTTGCTGCATCCCATAGGTTTTGGGTCGTCGTGTCTCCATTGTCATTTGTTTCTAGGTATTTTTTCATTTCCTCTTTGATTTCTTCAGTGATCACTTCGTTATTAAGTAGTGTATTGTTTAGCCTCGATGTGTTTGTATTTTTTACAGATCTTTTCCTGTAATTGATATCTAGTCTCAAAGCATTGTGGTTGGAAAAGATACTTGATATGATTTCAATTTTCTTAAATTTACCAAGGCTTGATTTGTGACCAAAGATATGATCTATCCTTGAGAATGTTCCATGAGCACTTGAGAAAAATGTGCATTCTATTGTTTTTGGATGGAATGTCCTATAAATATCAATTAAGTCCACCTTGTTTAATGTATCATTTAAAGCTTGTGTTTCCTTATTTATTTTCATTTTGGATGATCTGTCCATTGGTGAAAGTGGGGTGTTAAAATCCCCTGCTATGATTGTGTTACTGTCGATTTCCCCTTTTATGGCTGTTAGTATTTGCCTTATGTATTGAGGTGCTCCTATGTTGGGTGCATAAATATTAACAATTGTTATATCTTCTTCTTGGATCGATCACTTGCTCATTATGCAGTGTTCTTCTTAGTCTCTTGTAATAGTCTTTATTTTAAAGTCTATTTTGTCTGATATGAGAATTGCTACTCCAGCCTTCTTTTGATTTCCATTTGCATGGAATATCTTTTTGCATCCCCTCAGTTTCAGTCTGTATGTGTCTCTAGGTCAGAAGTGGTTCTGTTGTAGACAGCATATATATGGGTCTTGTTTTTGTATCCATTCAGCCAGTCTGTTTCTTTTGGTAGGAACATTTAATCCATTTACATTTAAGGTAATTATCAATATGTATGTTCCTATTCCCATTTTCTTAATTGTTTTGCATTTGTTATAGTAGGTCTTTCCCTTCCCTTGTGTTTCTTGCATAGAGAACTTCCTTTAGCATTTGTTGTAAAGCTGGTTTGGTGGTGCTGTACTCTCTCAGCTTTTGCTTGTCTGTAAATGTTTTAATTTCTCCATCAAATCTGAATGAGATCCTTGCTGGGTAAAGCAATCTTGGTTTTAGGTTTTTCTCCATCATCACTTTAAATATGTCCTGCCACTCCTTTCTGGTTTTGCAGAATTTCTGCTGAAAGATCAGTTGTTAACCTTATGGGGATACCCTTGTGTGTTGTTTGTTGTTTTTCCCTTGCTGCTTTTAATATATTTTCTTTGTATTTACTTTTTGACAGTTTGATTAATATGTGTTGGCGTGTTTCTCCTTGGATTTATCCTGTATGGGACTCTATGTGCTTCCTGGACTTGATTAACAATTTCCTTTCCCATATTAGGGAAGTTTTCAACTATAATCTCTTCAAATATTTTCTCAGTCCCTTTCTTTTTCTCTTCTTCTCTGGGACCCCTATAATTGGAATGCTGGTGCACTTAATTTTGTCCCAGCAGCCTCTGAGACTGTCTTCAGTTCTTTTCATTCTTTTGTCTTTATTCTACTCTGCAGTAGTTATTTCCACTATTTTATCTTCCAGGTCACTTACCCGTTCTTCTGCCTCAGTTATTCTGCTATTGATCCATCTAGAGTATTTTAAAATTTCATTTATTGTGTGTTCATCATTGTTTGTTTCCTCTTTATTTCTTCTAAGTCCTTGTTAAATGTTCTTGCATTTTCTCTATTCTATTTTCAAGATTGTGGATCATCTTTACTATCATTATTCTGAATTCTTTATCATGTAGACTATTTCCTCTTCATTTGTTAGGTCAAATGGTTTTTTATCTTGCTCCTTTCTCTGCTGTGTGTTTTTCTGTCTTCTCATTTTGCTTATCTTACTGTGTTTGGGGTCTCCTTTTTGCAGGCTGTAGGTTCGTAGTTCCCATTGGTTTTGGTGTCTGTCCCCAGTGGCTAAAGTTTGTTCAGTGTGTTGTGTAGGCTTCCTGGTGGGGGGGACTAGTGCCTGTGTTCTGGTGGATGAGTCTGGATCTTTTCTTTCTGGTGGGCAGGTCCACGTCTGGTGGTGTGTTTTGGGGTGTCTCTGGCAAATTATTATGTTTTTATGCAGCCTCTCTGCTAATGAGTGGGATTGTGTTCCTGTCTTGCTAGTTGTTTGTCATAGGGTTTCCAGCACTGTAGCTTGCTGGTTATTGAGTGAAGCTGGATGTTTGTGTTGAGATGGAGATCTCTGGGAGATTTTTGCTATTTGATATTACATAGAGCTGGGAGGTCTCTTGTTCATCAGTGTCCTGAACTTGGCTCTCCCACTTCAGAGGCACAGCACTGACACCTGGGTGGAGCACCAAGAGCCTTTCATCCACACAGCTCAGTATAAAAGGGAGGAAAAGTGGAAAGAAAGAAAGAAAGAGAGAGAGAAAGAAAGAAGGAAGGAAGGAAGGAAGGAAAGAAAGAAAGAAAGAAAGAAGAAAGAGGACAAAATAAAGTAAGAGAAAATAAAATAAAGTTATTAAAATAAAAAATAATTATTAAGAAAAATAAAATTTTAAGTAAAAAAAAAAAAAGAAAAACGGATGGACAGAACCCTAGGACAAATGGTGAAAGCAAAGCTATACAGATGAAATCTCACACAGAAGCACACACATACACACTCACCAAAAAGAGGAAAAGTGGAAAAAATAATATATCTTGCTCTCAAAGTCCACCTCCTCGATTTGGGATGATTCGTTGTCTATTCAAGTTTTCCTCCAATGCAGGGTACATCGAGTTGATTGTGGAGATTTAATTCACTGTTCCTTAGGTGGCTGGGAGAAACTTCCTTTCTCTTCTTTGTTTGCACAGCTCCCAGGGTTCAGCTTTGGATTTGGCCCCACCTCTGCGTGTAGGTCGCCGGAGGGTGTGTGTTCTTCACTCAGACAGGACGGGGTTAAAGGAGCAGCTGATTCTGGGGCTCTGGCTCACTCAGGCCGGGGGGGAGGGAGGGGGCACTCTCGGGGCAAACCTGCAGCGGCAGAGGCCAGCATGACGTTGCACCAGCCTGAGGCACGCTGTGCATTCTCCCGGGGAAGTTGTCCCTGGATCCCAGGACCCTGGCAGTGGCGGGCTGCTCAGACTCCTGGGAGAGGAGGTGTGGATAGTGACCTGTGCTCACACAGAGGCTTCTTGGTGGTGGCAGCAGCGACCTTAGCGTCTCATGCCTGTTTCTGAGGTCCGTGCTGATAGCCGTGGCTCGCACCCATCTCTGGAACTCCTTTAAGCAGCGCTCTTAATCCCCTTTCCTTGAGCACCAGGAAACAAAGAGGGAAGAAAAAGTCTCTTGCCTGTTCGGCAGCTCCAGACTTTTTTCCCGGACTCCCTCCCAGCCAGCCATGGTGCACTAACCCCTTCAGGCTGTGTTCACCCAGGCAACCCCAGTCCTCTCCCTGGGACCTCACCTCCGAAGCCAGAGCCTCAGCTCCCAGCCCCCGCCTGCCCTGGCGGGTGAGCAAACAAGCCTCTCGGGGTGGTGAGTGCCGGTCGGCACCGATCCTGTGTGCGGGGAATCTCTCCGCTTTGCCCTCCACACCCTTGTTTCTGTGCTCTCCTCTGCGGCTCCGAAGCTGCACCCCTCCGCCACCTGCAGTCTCTGCCTGTGAAAGGGCTTCTAGTGTGTGGAAACCTTTCCTCCTTCACAGCTCCTTCCCACTGGTGCAGGTCCTGTCCCTATTCTTTTGTCTCTGTTTATTCATTTTTCTTTTGCCCTACCCAAGTACGTGGGGAGTTTCTTGCCTTTTGGGAGGTCTGAGGTCTTCTGCCAGCGTTCAGTGGGTGTTCTGTAGGAGTTGTTCCACATGTAGATGTATTTCTGATGTATCTTTGGGGAGGAAGGTGATCTCCGCATCTTGCTTTTCTGCCCTCTTCCCAGCTCTCCAGGACCTAATTAATCTTAAAAGCTTTTGCACGGCAAAGGAAACCATCAACAAAAAGAGAAGACAACCTACAGAATGGGGGGAAAATATTTGCCAATGATATGACCAACAGGGGTTAATATCCAAAACATACAAACAGCTCATACAACACAATATCAAAAAAACACAACCAATCAAAAAATAACAGGCAGAAAAACATCAAGATTGACA
Organism: Kogia breviceps; assembly: GCF_026419965.1. Taxonomy (NCBI): domain Eukaryota; kingdom Metazoa; phylum Chordata; class Mammalia; order Artiodactyla; family Physeteridae; genus Kogia; species Kogia breviceps. Next base: position 29,335 of record NW_026711842.1, read on the forward strand.
TCTCTCCAAAGAAGACATATGGATGGCTCAAAGGCACATGAAAAGGTGCTCAACATCGCTAATTATTAGAGAAATACAAATCAAAACGAGATATCACCTGTCAGAATGGCTATCATCAAAATGTTTACAAATAAAAAGTGTGTTGGAGAGGAAGTGGAGAAAAAGGAACCCTGGTACTGGTACACTTTTGGTGGGAATATAAATTGTTGCAGCCACTGTGGAAAACAGTATGCAGTCAAAAAACTAAAATAGAACTACCATATGGACTACCATATGGTCCACTCCTGAGTATATAATCTGGAAAAAAGCAGAAACATTAATTAATTTCAAAAGATACCTGCACCCTAATGTTCATAGCAGCACTATTTACAATAGTCAATGTATGGAAGCAACTCAAGTATCCATGAACATATGAATGAATAAAGAAGATGTGGGGTATGGATGTGTGCATGCATGTGTATATATATATATATATATATATATAATATATATATATATATATATATATATATATATACATATAATGAAATATTACTCAGCCATAAAAAAGAATGAAATTCTGGCAGCAATGTGGATAGACATAGAGAATATTATGCTTGGTGAAATAAGTGAGACAAGAAAGATAAATACTATGATATCACTTACATGTAGAATCTAAAAAAGTAATACAAACTAATATATATAGCAAAACAGAAACAGACTCACAGATATGGAACACAAGCTAGTGGTTTACAGAGGGGAGAGAGAAGGGAGGAGGGGGCAAGTTAGGGGTATGGGATTAAGAGATATATACTACTATGTATAAAATAGATAAGCAGCAAGGATATATTGTATAGCAGAGGGAATTATAGCCATTGTCTTGTAATAATTTCTAATGGAGTGTAATCTATAAAAATTACTGAATCACTATGTTGCATATCTGAAACTAATATAATATTATAAATCAACTATACTTCAATAAAAAATCAAATACAGTTACAAAATTGTGGTGAAATCTTTTCTGGGCAGGCACAAATAATAGATATCAATGTTGGGCTTCCCTGGTGGCGCAGTGGTTGAGAGTCCGCTTGCCGATGCAGGGGATACGGGTCCGTGCCCCGGTCCGGGAAGATCCCACGTGCTGAGGAGTGGTTGGGCCTGGGACCCATGGCCGCTGAACCTGCGCGTCCAGAGCCTGTGCTCTGCAACGGGAGAGGCCACAACAGTGAGAAGCCCCGGTACCGCAAAAAAAAAAAAAAAAAAGATATCAATGTTAACAATGGTTTTCAGTGCTGTCCCCACAACAGCAGTGTCAGCACTACCTTTTGGAAATGCAATTCCTAGGCTCTACCCTAGAGGTACTAAATCAGAAACCTTGAGGGTGGATCCAGTAATATATGCTTTAGGAAGTCATCTAGGTGATTCCGATGCACGCATAAGGTAGAGAATCACTGCCTTACACCATGTTGCTTAGAACAAAATCCACTCCCCCCTTCCCAAAATCTACGAAGGCATATATAGCACCTTCTATCTCTTTGACCTCATCTGTGCCATCTACACCTTCTTACTTCATCTTCTTTCTGTTTATTAACATTCCAAGTACTTGTCATCTCATGGCATTTGTCTGTGATGTTCTCTCTGCTAGAATAGTCCTCACGTGGCCAATGGTTCTCATGATTCCAGTAGCCCTTCAAAAGCCATCTCTCAGAAGCCTGACCAGAGTAAGGTATTTCCCTCTTAACCCAAACTCTTTGATCACATTTTATTTCCTCTATTTTTATATCATAATTTAAAATTAACCTATTATTCATTGATTTACATATTCACTTAGACAAATATTAAGATAGATGGTTTGTTTTCTGTTTCTCTGCTCAGTAGCCCTAGAATATAAGTGCTTGTGTGGGTAGAAGTAATCTTTAGCTTTTGACTGCAATATCCCTAGTAAATAAGACAGTTCCTAGCATAAAGAAGGTACCCACCCAACTATTTATAGAATAATTCAATAAACAAATCTTTGAATACACTATGGTGGTGTCTGCTGCTCCATCATCTCCATTAAGCATCAAAATAGGGGACATTACAGAGAATTATTGAGTAGGGAAGGAGGCAGGATGTCCCAGGGGAAAGGAACTACAAAGACCACAAGCATATTGTCTAGTGGCACAAACTGATGCGGCACCAATTTCCCAAATAAAACCATCCTGGGTTTCCAACCATGAAGCCTACATCCTTTCCAATGCTTGTGCTAAAGGAAAAAAGGGAGGAATTATCACTTTTAGATAATAGGTAAGCTATTTAAGTTGGGATTTTCCTTCTTTTACTGTGCATTTTCACCTTTTATGGAAAACATTAGCCTAGGAAAAGAAATATGGGAAGAGAACTTATTTCAAACAATGTAAAAATTGAGGAATTTGATTCCAAGTTTGAGGTGGGAAGAAAGCTATACAAGGAAATAACTAAAATAAGAATTTAAGAATATAGATAAATATTCCCATGTGGGTGAGAAGAAATAGATTTCCAAATAAAAGCTTGGGAATAAAAATAATAAATTCCTGGGCTTCCCTGGTGGTGCAGTTGTTGAGAGTCCGCCTGCCAATGAAGGGGACACGGGTTTGTGCCCCGGTCCGGGAAGATCCCACATGCCGCGGAGTGGCTGGGCCCGTGAGCCATGGCCGATGACCCTGCGCGTCCGGAGCCTGTGCTCCGCAATGGGAGAGGCCACAACAGTGAGAAGCCTGTGTACTGCAAAAAAAAAATAAATAAATAATAATAATAATTATTATTATTATTATAATAAATTTCCTTAAAATAGCCTGCAAAATTAATTTATGCCAAGGGTTCACAAATATTGTGGTGACTCTTGCAAAAGTGACATTTGCCTGGGTGTGCTTCCCTAAAATAGATTCAGTGATCTCTAAAGAGTGGCATGAAGAATTGATTAGCAGTCAAAATTAATTTCACCACTGGAACATCAGTGTGGATGTTTGCACATTTCTGATATTACAGAAACCCAGATAGCCAGTTATCACTTTTAATTGTTCCAAATACATGACACAACTTATTCTTGACAGTAATTCTTGATGTGGAGCAAAAAGTTTGATGGATTCATCAATACGTTTAAACTTCCCTTTCTACAGTGGGTTCAACATCCTCTATGGGGGAAAAAAAAATTGGAAGTTTATTTTCAATTGTTAAAATTGAGTGATATGAACTTTAGCTGGGTGTATTTTCCTTTCTTAGGGAAAGAAGCATCAGGAATAACATTTAAATCAATTTCCACAATGGATTTGAAGTCAAATAGGGATGCTATCTATCATCGTGTCTCCCTTCAAGGAGGGAAACTGAATTCATGCAATGTCCAAAGTCATTTAGCTAAGCTGTGACTAGAATCCAGGTACCTTGACCTGTGTTTTATGATGATTAAAACAATAAGATGTATAATCCACAAATTAGATGAAGACAAACAACAAGAAAAGAAAAAACAACCTTGAGAGTGTATTAATAGCAAGCCAGGAAAAGCTATTTTAGTCAATTTTAAACTAAATTTAACTTACAGAAAATTAAGGAGATAAAAATATAAACTCCAGACTAGGACAGCGGACATTGAATCCTGGTTCAACCATCTGGCAGTTTTTAATCTCTGTGTGCCTCAGTTTCCTCATCTGGAAAATGGGTTAATACTAATACCAATCTCATACTGTTGTTATAAGGGATTTATGAGATAATGTAAGGTGTTGAGAAAAAGTGCTTAAAAAAAAGAAAATGCTCTAAAAACCTTTTTGTTATTCATTGAATGCTGTCAAAAATTCCAATTTTACTGAT
>NW_026711843.1:0-32998 GCF_026419965.1 Kogia breviceps
AAGACACTTCATCAAAGAAAATACAAAGAAGGCAAATAAGCACTGATAATCAACATCATTAGGAATCAAATGCAAACTGAAACCATGAAATCCCACTGAACTCCTATGTGAATGACGTAAGCACAACCGACAGTAACAAGTGCTCACAAAGACGTGGGGCAACGGTAACTCTCCAACAGTGTGGTGGGAATATAAAATGTGTAGGCACTTTGGAGAACAACGGTTTTCTTTAGAAGTTGAATATATACGTACCATATCATCCAGGTATCTCATTTCCAGGTGTTTATTTACCCAAGAGAAATGAAACCTTACATTCGCACAGAAATCTACACGTGAATGTTCACAGCCCCTCTATTCGTAATTGCCAAGAACAGTAAATGTGGTATTCATTTAAGGCTCATCACTGTGGTTTTGATTTGCATTTCCCCAACAAGTAATGATGTTGAGTATCTTTTCATGTGTTTACTGGCCATTTATATATACATATATTGTTTGGAGAAATAGCTATTCAGATTCTTTGCCCATTTTTTAATCAGGTTATTTGCCTTGATATTGTTGAATTATAAGCGTTCTTTATATATTCTGAATACAAGTCCATTATCAGATACGTTTGCAATTTCCCCCCCATTTTATAGGTTTTCCTTTCATTTTCTTGATGGTGTACTTTGAGGCACAAAATTTTTTAAAATTTGGTAAAGTCCAACTCATCTATTTTTTTCTTTTATTTCCCATGCTTTTGGTGTCATAATCAAGAAAGCATTGCTTAACCAAAGGTCACAAAGATTTGTTCATATGTTTTCTTGTAAGGATGTTATAGCTAAGATAATTTATGTTTTGGACAAATAAAACAACGTATATTTATGGGAATGCAGGGGTTAGTATGCACACAGCCGTTTCCTAGTTCTGTCTGTTGAGAAGGCCAAAAAGCAAAGGGTGCACAGAAGCAATGAATGCATACAGTATACACATTGTGATTTCTAAAAGGAACTAAGGCTCCTTAAAGAGAGGTTGATTTTACCACCAGGGGAGGGAAAACCACCAGAGGAACGTGGATCACATTTTGGTGCCAGAAAGTAAACAGATGCTCATAAAAGCATGAGGGCACATCAAAGGGCACAGGAGTCCACCTGAAAGAGCTGGCAATGGCCAAAGCTGAAGAATTGTGAGCAAGAAAATAAATAACAATGATATAATAGAATTATAAGCCATAGAGTAAAATAAGTCCATGCTGGTAAAAATTAATAGAACAAAAAATAATTGGAAGAGAAGGGACAGATATTCCTTAATGAAAAATTCCAATTAAATGTAGAAGGAATGGGGAAAAGAGAAAATGACCATTAGAACTCCACAGATCCTGTTGCAGTTCAAGATCCACTAATGAATGTCAAAATTAGTGGTTAAATGCTTAAGGAGAAACAGGCTATTGGCATAATCTGAATGTATCTCCCCTGAGATATGTATTGATTTAAAGGGGGAAATAGTAAGCTTGTAGTGGAGAAATATAGAGACGCCATCTTACTCAACTGGTCCAGGTTACATCATCTGCCCTACTGTAACCCTGATACACTCCACGTCTATTCTGAGAAATTCTTAAAAAAAACCTCAACTGAGTCATGAGTAAACATCAGACTAATGCAAAATAAAGAACATTCTACAAAATAACTAATCCATAGTCTTTACAAATGTCAAGGTCACATAAGACAATGAAAGACGGAAAAACTGCCATGGACTGGAGAAGATTAAGGAGATACAACAACAGAAGGGCATGTTGGTTTCTGAGCTGAATTCTGGAAAAGAAAAACAGCAGAATGGAAAACCTGGTGAAATCTGAATAAAGAATATAGTTTAGAAAACAGTACTGTGCTAATGCTAATGTCTGGTTTTGGTAATTGCACTGTGGTTATATATAATGCTAACATTTGGGGAAGCTGGGTAAAGGATATATGGGAACTCTCTTTACTATTTCTCCAACTTTTCTGAAAGTGTTTTCAAAATAAAAACTTAAAACAAGGAAAACTTGCTAAATGGTCATTTTGCTTGCTAAAAATAGAAATAAGTGAAATTGCAAATGAATAATAATATGCATTTTTACATCTTCAGAACTAAACTTCAAAGCTAATTAAACAAGATACCTCAAGTTTCCTCATAATTTGAAAAACCTGTGATGCTATTCCTCACTAAATGCCTTTGTTGGAGACGGCCACCTGTGATGTAGCATCAGCAGTAGGACCTGTCACCACCTACCTTGTTTCTTCGTATAAAACTGCATTTTAGTTGGGGTCAAGATATGTCTGGGGAAGGTGTCTAAATTTTTAAAATATATAAATTATATTGAATTAATCAGATGATAAAAGGTCTATATAAAAATAAAAGCCACATCAATTACCTGATAAAATCATACTGCCCCTACTATAACTTTCCACAATCAGTTTTTTTCCCTTAAAGTTTTGATAAATGAAGTTGTCAGGGGGGATAAGATCACCATTTTGCCTGCTGATGAGGTAACCATACTGTACATGCCTGTATAACCTGTGGCAGCGAGGAAAGCAGCCTAAAAGACAGTTTCAACGTGGCTCTGAATTACACAGGCTAATTACACTTAGCGAGGCCACCCAAGAAAGAAAAGGATAGAGTTTTTTCTTTTCTGGAAGAAAAAATTAAACATCACTTTAAAACTTCTCTTTGGGGCTTCCCTGGTGGTGCAGTGGTTGAGAATCTGCCTGCCAATGCAGGGGACACGGGTTCGTGCCCCGGTCCGGGAAGATCCCACGTGCCGCGGAGCGGCTGGGCCCGTGAGCCGTGGCCGCTGAGCCTGCGCGTCCGGAGCCTGTGCTCCGCAACGGGAGAGGCCACAACAGTGAGAGGCCCCCGTACCACAAAAAAAAAAAAAAAACTTCTCTTTAAGATTATGTAGTTAGGGGATGAGACTGAGTGCTCTTAAGGCTTGAGATCCATCAAAAATGACTAACTAAACGGATTTACATGAATTTGAGATATTTTCAGTGAATTCTATTAGGTATTACTAACAAGAGCCGTACTTTACTCGTGTACTCTGACTTTATTTTAAATGTTGTGAATGCCATTAAGGACTTCACAGAACAGTAAAATATACACTAGAAAGGACATTATTTCAAGATCATATTTGTTTTAAAAATATAGTACGCAACAAAGAATACAAATAATTCAAATAATAAGTTTCTCCTCTGAAAAAAAAGTTTTATATAGACGTTTTCTAGCCCTAACTTTGGATATGTGCTCAGACTGACATGCTAATATATGTATCACACACATAAAACATATACACACATATGTAGTTATGAGACTCATTACTCTCAATAACAACTTCAAATAAATGCAAAATACATTCCAGTCCTCTCCTACTACTTTCTTAGTATTAGAACAGCAATAAAAAAAAAAAAGCCCAATACCTTTATTTCTACAGAAAATCTCAATGATAACTTTCAAAGTTCTTTCCTATGTATTATTTCATTTGAACCTCATATTCAAAGGAAAGGCTAAGCATTGTTAGTCATTTTGCAGCTGAGAATACAGATGCAGACGGTTGAGAGACTTGCTTAAAGTCACACATCTCAATCGCAATAAAGTCAGGACACTAAAACCTAGTTCATTTGACTCCATCCGTCCACCCATCCATCCAATCTCCAAATTCTGTACCAGGCAGTAGAAGTACAATGGTGGAAACAGTTATCCTAGTGGTTTTTTTTTTTTTTTTAATTATATTATACCATGCTACTTCCTAGTACACGTTTTCAGATTATCTGACGTCTTAAAACTCAATATTAAGGCTTCCATGATAAGAATTTCATTAACCCATAGATGCTGATTTCTTTTTTGGGGGGCTATACTATTTTATTAACGTTTAAATTTCACCAAGAGTTCAAGTATATGCTAGCCATTTGTTCAGATTTTTGAAATAAAGACAAAATGGGCAAACAGCTTTAAGGGTGCAATGTATTTAACACCGCACAATATATTCACCGACTAGACAGTCTAAGGGGGGGTAAAACTATACACTTAGGAGGACCAAGTATAGGAACAAACCCTGGAACTGGAGGAAAAACCTGCCATTCAGGACTGAACAGAGGTCCTTGGTTGCTGACAGAATCTCCCCTTGACTTCAGACTTGAGACAAACCGAGGGAGTCTGTCAGTATACAGAGACCACTGCCTTCAGGACAAACAAACAGTAACAGGATGGACTGGCCAGAGCCCATTCAGATTGTGGGGACCGGCCTGAAGCGAGCAGGGTTGGCTGGAGGCTGGAAATGACGCAGCGAAGGCCAGCATCGGCCGATGACAGCAGCCACTTTCTAAAAGTCGCTGATTTCTCCACAAGTTCCTAATGCTTTTCCCAAACAGGGAGATTTTTTTTTTTTTAAAGCTCCTGGACATGTAGGATTATATAATTGGAAAACTCTTGAAGACAAACAGGCATGGATTTCAAGCAGCAAGTTAACCTCTTGAAGGTTCTTTTTTTAAAATCATTAAATTGGGAATAACACCTACCAAAGAATTTTGCTTTGAAGATTTAATGGCCTAATGAAAAGTTCAGCACAGACACTATTACTACCCTTCCTCTTTCTTTCTTTGCAATTAAAAAGGCAAAACGTGCAAAATAATAGAGTTCTTTAGTTCCCCATACTAACCATCTAAAATAGGAAGCCATACATATTACAGTTTGGAGGACCGTGGGAAGGAAATGGCAGAAAGTGGACCAGAGAGACACATGGGGCAAATATTTCCTTAAGCCTGCTCCACAATGGTAAGTAGATAAAGGAAGTTTTTAGACATATACTGAAGACATGTTAGAGAGAACATATTTATTCTTCAGGAGATTAAATTTTAAAATATTTAAGAATGTTAATTAGAAAGTTTTGAAAAAACCTATATCAGTATATTACTCAATAAAAGAGAAATGGTGATGAGTTCAGAGCCAGCTTAACTCACCAGTAAACAGCACATTTACTGGCACACAAACACAAATGAGACCATCCTGGAGAGCGACTGTATTACTGAAAAATAGGTGATTGATGGAAAAATGGTGCTTTGACATTATTCACCCACTGACTGCAAAGAATGTAAGATAGTCCTAAACTTAGGAATTCCAACAGGAGTGAGGGTGAGAGAGCATGGAGAGAGAGGCCAATTAGCAAAATACCTAATCTGCTGTGCCACGGTGGACAGAAGGCACCAGACCATGTGGACAGGACTCTGAAAGAAAAAGACATTTAGCAGCAGTTGAGAAAAATAGTAAATTAACCCATGGATGATGTCTGAGGTTAAAGAATCAAATTGTTGAACTGTGAATTATTTTAAGAAGTCTTGTGTTAAGTGGTGAGGTATCAGGAGACTGGAAAACAAGGACTCCAGTCTGAAGGTTAAAAAGAAAGAGGGGAGAGGCTGAAAATTATAGAGCTGTAAGTCTAACATCTATATTAGGAAATAAATTTGAGATGATACTTATGGATGAGCTTAATAATACATTTGGAGAAGTACAATTTAATAGGAGTGAGTCAGCATGGATTTACCAAAGGCAATCATGTCAGGAAAAATTTCGTTCCTTTTTAAGTTGAAGTAATAATTGGTTTATGTAAGGGAGAACCAGTGAGAAACTGTCAGGATTTTCTGAGATTTTTGGACCTTTTCATAAAATGAATTATTGTACAAGATGTCATGACATGTGTCAGGGCACCCAACTAACAAACGGGGATGAAAGTAATGGGGTTAAAAATAGAGGGCCAAAGAATTTGGGAAAAGACTGCATTCTACAAGGCTCTCTATATATCAGAACACTAATGTTTTTAATTAATGATGGAGAAAACCTTTTATATTACAAAATTTGAATATACCACTAAGTGAGAGGGAATGGTTAAGATACAAAAGGCTATAGCTGTTTTCTCTTAACCGTGATAGATTAAGCAAATGGGCTCAGAGGTGGAATATGAAACTTAATCTGCCTAAGTATAAAGTGATCCACTTGGATAGAATTAAGAAATCAGTTAAATATAGTTTAAATGGTACTGAACTGGTTACCATTAGAAAGAGAAAAGGATTTGGAATTTTGATAAGAGTCAAACTTTCACATTCTTATTCTTATAACTGGGTAAGAGAAATGCTGTGGAATGAAGTTAAATAATACATGTCGTAAAGAATTTAAAAACTGACTATCTTACAAGAGAATAAAAAATTCTAATCTGTGAAGAGGGTTTGATAGATTCATGTGCTATCATCCTGCACAGGCAATAACCTAATGTATATTGTAAATGATTAAGTACTGATATATATAAGAGCTAATGAAAATCATATCAATACAAATATGATAAAAAAATATGACGGTAGAAAAATTAAGGAAAATAGGAAAAATACTATCCCATCACTTAATGCTTAATTTCCCCTAATAAGAGAACACCATTTGATTATTACCTTTGGAAAAGGCAGAAACATTTACTACATTTAAAGTCCCCGCTTCTCAGATGAGAATATGGAACCACGAAGCCAACCTCCTAGTGTCCACGTGGCGCTCATCCTGCGGGAAGGCGGCCCCCCCACGCCTGGGCCCTCCGGGCGCGTCTGTGCAGGTGCAGGGGGAGCATAGCTTCCCTTTGAGCCGTGGAGGCACAACGTGGAGTCTGTCTCTTGGAGGTCGTGAGGAAAAACATCTTCTTCATAGGCACAAGCAGCAGAGCCCTGGCACCCCCCCTCCACTCTCTCCTTGGCCCTCTCCATCTCAATCCTCAGGTCATTTTTAAAGTACTCTGAGATATTACCACCCAAGTCCAATGGAAGGTCACCTATATTGCAAACATAAAGTGTGTGTAATGCTTTCTCAAGGTGTAGTGGATGAACGAACACCAAGCTTATTCATGGATAAGAGAGATGGGAGAAATACAACTGCTAAAACTACGAAGCTCAAATAAAGATCACTTTGGAGATGAAATGGATTTCACGTAACAGGGAACAAGTGTAATGTACAGTGACAAAAAAGATCCTGGCCACTTGCAATCTGACATCAGTTTTGCGGGACTAACGTGCTTGTTTGTATAACCTCATCATATTAGATGTAGAGCGGACCTAAATGAACCTCTTTAGAAGTTTAGGGGTCAAGGGAATCCTGTTCTTTTAAAAAGAGAAGTACCTACAGAGAAGGGTACAACTCAGAGAAGAGCTTGAGGAATTTTCCCCAACTGAACGCAACCGCGCCCCAACATTAGGGGTCAGAAAGAGAACCGGCACGCCCTCTCCTCACCGCGGGGCTGCTGTCCCCAAGCGGAAGCAGACCCTGCCTGCTCTCTACACCACAGATTAGTCTTGGCTGCTTTTATATTTAATAAAGAATGAAATCATACGGAATATACTCCTTTTTGTTTGGCTTAACTTCATCCAAGGATACGATTGTGGGATTTACTCATATTGTCGCTTTAGTTGTAGTTCAATCCTTCTCGTTGCCGTAGAGCATTCCATTAGGTAAATACGCAACCTTTCTATACTCTACTTGATGGACATTCGAGTAGTTCTGGGTTTCGACTATGATGAGTATATCGATTATCAAGTATAAATAATAAAGTCAAGGACTATTTCAAGCAAAAGATTAGACTTGTCACTGCAGGTAAAAGAAACAAAATGCAGCTATATGCTGTTTATAAGGCAGCTGGTATAGCTATACAATATAAAACATAGAATGATGGCAAGAAGTATTACTACAGATGAAAAGGAACATTTCATAATTATAAGAGAATCATGTATCTTTTCTTTATCTTAGGTGTGTATGTGTATAAAACAAACCTAAAGTTCCAAGTATCCAGTGATTTATCTTTAAAATATGTAAAGCCAAAATTAACAGAAAAACAGACAAATCCATAATCACAGTGGGCCAACTTTAATAAACCTCTCTTAACATAGGTGATAGAGTTAGCGCAAAAAAAAAACCCAGTAAGAATACAGACAATCTGAACAATACAGTAAAGAAATGAGGTAAGTGACATATAGGAAACACAGAATACAGCACCAAACAACACCGATATTTCTAGTATGTCTCACACATTTACCAAAACTCACCATATGCTGGGCATAAAGAAAGTATAAACAGATTCTGAAGGATTAAAATAATTCAGACTGTGTTCTGTAAGCACAGTAGATATAAGCTAGAAATCAACTTATATTACTATTTCAGTAGTTAACAAAAAGATAATTAGAAAATCCCGAAATGCCTGGAAACCAAATACTACATTTCTAAATAATCCACTTTTATTTACAAAAAATAAATGACCACTTGTATCTTGTTTTTCTACAAAGGCGACAACCAAAATTAAAGCTCACGTACGGCCTTTAATTCTCAGGAGTATGAAACGGAACATGATGTCGAAGTCCCCCTCCTAGTTCCCGACGGCTGCTGAGAAAGGAGACGAAGAGCCACCAGCGGAGCCAGCAGAGAGGAACACTGGGCGGCGGCGGCGGCGGTGGCAGCTACGCGCTCCGCCGCGTCACACGCTTTACGCGCCCTGCCGTCCCGGTTATAGGTCACACGGAAACGGTGCTGTGGGCGTCACCACCCCCAGCTTACAGAGGGGAAGACCGAGACTCGCAGAGTGAAAACAGGGTTTGCAAAGTCATTCAACGGGGGAACGAGGGCCGAAGTTAAAACCCGGCCTGTCGAGAAGGCCGTGCGCACAGAGACACGGGATGCTACGGCGAGGGGGGGCCTCAGAGATGGCACGGCCCTCACCGCAGGGCTCCCAGGGGAAGCACAACCGCAGGAACGCCACTTTCTGTTTTCCAACAACAACAAAAATGAGACACAGATATTTCCACATATCATCTCAACTAAAATGTAAAGTGCCCCAAATGACATTATTTACCACCTTTTCCGTTGTGTTGCTTAACGCTTTCCTTCTCATGGGGCCATGAGACGTTTTACCTGCGCGGGAGAGCCCAGTCAGATCCGGACTGAACCTGTTTGCCGGTTCTGGGTAGCTGCAAAGAACTGCTTCACGAGCGTCACTCAATTTTCGGTTACAGATTTCTCGACGCATGAATAGTGCCGGTGGCAGAGAAGGCAGCCGACAGCCACCGTCAGGTCTGGGCCATAAACCAGTCGGAAGATTTCAGGCCACCTCCCGACCTCGCGCGGCACCGTCCATCACGGCTTCACGCACTGTGCCGCCTCATTCCTCTCCCGGCCAGCATGGAAGGAGGAGCAGCGAGAGCCCGCTTCAGCATCTCGCTTCGCAGGAGGAAGGCGCGTTCCACACGCTCATGAAGGTGTTACAGTTGACTCGGCATTTCAAGATGAAAGAGCCCATCTAAGAACTTTGCCGTTTTAAAGTTTTCTCCAAACTGAGCTAAGTTTATCAAAGCAAATATATTACTGAAGAGCAATCTTGCCTTGCACGGGGAGAATAAGCAAGTGACACCCCACACGTACCACGTGGATTTCGTTTGTCAAATTACTGAGGAATGCTACTGTGATTTATATAGAAAAAGGTTCCAAAAGAATCATAAAAATACAAACAGAAAACTAGGACCCTATGCACAAGAGCATCACACACATACACAAGGAAACTAGGATAATTTTTCTAAAAAAGATTTTATACAAATGATATCTCAGAACTCTCAGTCAGCATCACTAGAGCAACAATGGCTTAAGCGAAGAGTCTGTCCTTTCCGTGCAGAACAACAAAAGGAATGTGTTTCTTTGGCCTGCAATTAGCTTCCTCCCCCTTTCTTTGCTGTTTACACTTCATTTAGAGCTAGAAACACCTTATTTTAGGAAAATAACCTACTTTTAATGTCTAATTGGTGCAATGGAAGAGAGAGACAGAATGCGTCAATATTACATCTTGAGAAGCTGAAATGGTGAAACTACCTTGAAAATGGTACTTTGCTGACAACCTACCATCAGTTTAGATCATTTTGCTTGGCCATTTCTTGAAGCACCAGCTTTTAGGCAATATTTCTGACATCTGCATTGCCATGCACTCATATTAATAAAGAATCCATAGGTGCTCATGGCCAGAAGATGTTTCAATTTGACTTCATCTGTTTTTGTGAACTAAAGCTGATAAACTGTCTAGTTCAAAACCTTTTCAGTAACAACCTCACCAAAATGCAAAGAATATTGATCCCCGTTCTTCTTTTTCAAAAACAGACATGGGTAGAACAGAGATTAATAAATCAGAAGTTTTACCATGACTTTAAAGAGTCCATCTGATGAGTATAGACAGAGAAATTTGAGAACACGTCAGCAGAAAACAAATAATAACCTTACATGCAGTGTCAAATGGATTAGGACTATTATTCTACCTCAGATTACTCAACACGTTCAGTTTCTTTCACTGTAGACATCACATGAAGCAATGTCATTTACATATTGTGCAAAGGCAGCCTTGCATCTGGGGTGGGCTTTCACACAACTTTCAAACACTACTGTCACTTCGCCAGCATCAGCACCAACAGCCACCATCCTTTGCACCGATCGTTCTCGGCACGAGAGTACTGTGCTAACAGATTCACAGCCAAGGTCTTTTTACATTCTCACAATAACCCTTTAAACAGATCCCACCACATGGATTTACGTACGAGAAATGTAAGGTGATGAGATGAGCCTGCCTGTAACCCACAAAGCCGGGACGGGGAGGACAGTTTAAATACAGCTCCAATTGCTCCCAAAGCACCTGCTTTAAACATCCCCTGGATCCCCTGGCATCCCCTGGCATTATTTAAATACAGTCCCGTTTGGGCTACAGTTGGAACTTCCGGCAAATGTCCTGCAGGGGAATACCTCTTCCGACAGGACCCATACTCACCATCCATCACCTGGCTACTCTGCACGGAAGAGCTCTGCACCAAGGCCCCCTTGTTCACTACACAAAAGGCTGGGCTCCAGGGGTCAACGTGCTTAACCTTGCAGTTGGTGCTGCGTCTCTGATCCTCCCACAGCATCTGACGGCCAGTCCAACAAGGCCAGAGTGATCTCAGCAGCCTCTGCCATCACCAGCGTTCCCTGAAACCCGTACGATGGTCCCTCCTGATTTTGGGGACACGTGTGGCACTCTGTTACCCCATCCAGGTTCTCCTGCTCTCCTCAGTCACATTCTTCTCCTTTCTAGGTATTTATGGGAAAACCGTGGTACAAGGGATAGGGCAGGCGTAACATTTTACATCACAAACATTTTTTGAAAAGAATTAAAAACCTTATCAGTTAGCCAAAATACGAAGCTCAAACAACTACTACTGTTTCAGCTCAACCGTGTTTTGAGTATTTGCTACTCATAATTCTGCTGTCCTGCGATGATTATTTCGTCATATTTGCTCTTGATGAAATATAATTGAAAAGACCTGTTTTCATAGTTGAGGGGGAGAAGACCAAGTGTTCTTTTTTATCAGTTTTGAAGCAGATACTATCACACATGCTACTACATGTACATAAATGCTGGTAATGCACAAATAGCCTAGTGACTGTTGTGATGAGTGAAGCATTGTACACAATGGTGTTAGTTTCTTACCAGCGTGCAAGTAGGCAAGGTCAGGGTTTTCGATGTCAGGATGCTGTTCTTTCAAGTGGTTCCGAAATTCCACAGGGACGTTGGTGCCATAGTCACACTTGGGGCAGTTGTACATCTTGACCCCTTCGTGTTTGCCCGTGTGTAGAATGTGTTTGCGGATATTTTCAGCACAGTTTGACCTACCAAGTAAGAAAGAAAAGTAAACGGAATTAAGGTCAAATCAATAACATGAGACCACAGATCATGATGGCGGTGACCACTCATGTAGACCTCACAGGTGTCAGGCGCTATGTATGCTGTAAGTGTTGTGCTCTGTAAGAGTTAACATGGACCCTATGAGGTTGGGAGCTTTTGTAACCTTGGTGCTAATTTCTAGCTTGGCTTTTACCCGAGCGATTCATTTCTGTGCAGAACTGGAAAACACAAAGTCCCAAGTTCTGTGATTTTAATATCAAATTATTCTGGTACCACTTGAGGGCAGTGAAGGAGTTTCCTGAATCCTGAGAGCACACCTTGCACCACGGAGCACTGGTACAAAGGCAAGCCCTGTCACCTCCACTGAAATGGGGGCACTAAGGAAAAGAAGATGCCTTGGCTTTTAGACCTGTCAGGTGAGCTGCTTCTAAGCAAGGCCCTACGATAGTGTGACGATAGAAAAGTAGCTGGAAACAGCCCCTCAGCGCACAGTGGGCAATGTGCAAGGTTCCAGTGAGGCTCCTGTGCTGGTGTAGGTTCTGAAGAGGGACGGACTGAATACATACAACTGAGGGCCTGTGTATTTCCCACCAAACTGTCCCTGAAAATAGGCCCCTCTCCCACTGCTTTCCTGCAGGCGCAGAGATGCGGGGCCTGAGATGACGGGAACCCCAGGCACAGGGGTCTGCTCGTGAGGCAGACGGCCCTCCCGCTCGCAGCCCGCTCGGCACCGCACCGCGACTGTGCCCCCAGACCCCGTCCACACGGGCGGCCGCGCCCCTTCGGGCTCTGTCGTCGTTAGAGCAGTGCTAAAAGGCGGCCAACACAGAGTCAAGCGGGGGGGTGCGTGTGCGCGTGTGCGCGTGTGTGTCGGGGGCGAGGTGCTCAACCAGAAAGAAACGAAGGATCAGATGGCCTTAGATTTCCAACAGAGCGAAATGAACTGCCCGAAGAAAATCAAGCACTGTGTTTATCAGTCTTCCCTGCAGGTACTGCTGAAGAACAAAATCCTGTAGGACGATGCCTGAAGATAAGGTTCCATGTCCAGAAAAAGTTAGGACACAGTAGGTATTTAGCAAACGCATCTCACAACGCACCGATTCAGATCACGAGGGCTCCACGACGGAGCTTTCCGTGGCTCCGCAGGGCCGCGACACTTCTAAGTGGAATTATGCTTCCGTGTAATACATAACTGCACCCAGGAACGCACCCTGGGAGCACTGGTGAAGAATACAAAAATGGTTATAACCCCAAACTTTAGAGTAGCTACGTAGAGGCAGCAAACAACTTCAGAAACCCAAAGGCTTGGTAGACACGTTAGCTGTTCACTCAGGACCAGAGGAGGGTGGGGCAGCGTCACCCAAGCAGGCAGAGCTCAGGACCGTGGCACTGGGAACAGTGCCCCACAGGGACGGCCTTTCCTTCCCGCACGTGGGTGAGCTGACCCACAAACACCTTCCTCCCAAAGGGCAGCCTACACTATGTTGACAGTCCTACAGCTGGACCTGAGACACTCCTTCGGCAAAGTTTCTGCTACTTCACCCCCATCTCCAGGCAGGGCCTGACATCAAATGTACACATGGGCTCTATATGGGTGGGGAGATGAAATCAGATCTCTCTCAGCCTAGACTACAAAGAAACACACCAGGACGCTAATGCCCCATGCAGCAATGCCCATTTCTTTTTTTTCCAAACATACTTTAATGATTTACATATTAATGTTTACATGTTTTTCAAAAAACTTAACACCAAAGAAGATGGAGGAGGAGGAAGAGGAGGAGGAGGAGGAGCGGGCGCAGCAGATGTTCTCCGCTGTGTGCACTTCGCCTCTGGCAAGGGCTCTGTCAAGCTCTGTGTTAAGTCTCTCTTAGAACTTAGACTAAATCTGTGCAAGACAGTCAGTGAACATGTGCACGTACAACTTCTCTATTTCTTGTCACTACTGAATTATCAAATTTGCTTTTTATATACATTCCCTACTGTTAATTAATAAGCACTATAATAGGGTGATGATGGGTAAGAACCTCACGTGTTCTGTGTGTCTGCCACTGGCCTGGCTACTTTGACGCTGTCCCAGGACCCCGTGGCAGAGACTGTTGAGGGACCATCCCGGAGATGAGTATCAAGGGCTACAGGGCCAGCAAGTGATTAAGACAGAATCTGAATGTCCATTTTCTGTGCTCAAGGGCAGGGCAGTTCAGGCACACCACAGCCCTCCTTCCTTACAGTATTTACGTATCGAAGGTACTGGCACATTCTAAGAAAAGGGTGGGGTTCTAGAGTCTCTTAAAGGTATAAATCTTCTTGGAATAAATAACAGTTCTGCATCAAGTTGACAGAAGTAACACGGAAAACCATCTGAGGGCATATGAGACAAATGTCCACTGTGACAAGGACAAATGTCCGCTGTGCTAGTGCAAAGGAAGAGGACCAGTTGGGGAGCTCACTGGGCGAGCTGTTCCAAGTCACTCTCTGAGTCAATGGATCTCCCGACGGTTTTCCACGGCATCACAGACGCCGGCTAAATTCACCACTGTTTACGGACATGGGGGAGTGAAAACAAAACCCACTACTGTGCTTAATTATTACTGTCTCTTAGGACTGCCGAGTCTTTGGTGCCACCTATGTTATTTCCGTATGGAAAAAGCTAGGCATAAAGAGTCAAAGACAATCACTGATCAAGTGAGGAGATTAAAATGACCAAAGTACACGCATTTCAGTGTATGATGCCTACTTAAATGGGGGATGATACAAGCAACAAATCCGAACCCTCGGTGAAGGAAGAGAGAGATGACTTTGAAAACTGAATATTTTGTTTTTGAGAAGTGTGTATCTTGGATAAAAATAAAGCAATATCTCTTAGTACATCAAAAGCACATGGAATCTAATAATCAGGGGACTGTTACTGAAGCAAGTGAAAGTGGGGAGGGAGGATTAAAAAGATGAGAGCCTTCTTTTTATTTAAAAATATAGACTAAAACCAAGAAAGAAGTGGTGTGGAACTTGGTATTTCAGGTTAAGGATCGTTTCATATGTATATTTTATACCTATCTATTTTTATTTATGATATATATACTATTTATATCTTTTATTTTATGTAAAGAATACATCTGTGTGTATACATATATAATTCTGTTTTATACACACATATAAGAAACATTAAATATATGCAAACAAGAAGAAAAAATAGTAAATGTCTGTCTGCAACAGAAAAGATACATTTCATATATTTCGTTGGTAATAGCGTATTTGTGTACTATCATAATTTGTCCTGCATCTAATGTCATGCAGCGTAAAATTTTTTAAAATACTGAGACCAAAAGGAACCTTTCACACCTACAAAATCAAACTATTTCAATCCAAGCCTAAAACGTAAAAGCTATAACATATTATATCAACATCATCTAAAGCAGAACACCCATGAAGGAGGGGCAGACTGCAGTCCCTACACTTGGGCCTGTGCTAAAACAGGTAGCTGACTATGGAGCACTGTTGTAAGACTCAGTGAACAATAAGTGGATTGGATAACTTCAGCCAAGGAATTCTGAATGACATGGAGCCCCCAAATGATATTCCTCCCCCAAACAGAACTTCCAAGTAGTGATTAGAATGGTAAGTTGAAGAGGGACAAATGAAGAGCCGGTCAGGCAGAAGTAAGGATGTCCTGGGGGCGTCCCTGGCGGCCCCGTGGTTAGGACTGCGCGCTTCCACCGCAGGGGGCCGGGTTCGACCCCTGGCCGGGGAGCTCAGATCCCGCATGCCGTGTGGCGAGGCCAAAAAACAGTAAAATAAAGTAGAAAAGGATGTTCTAAGACATTATTTCAAATAGGGTCTGACCTAGATTGCCAGGAATTTAACAGCAGTTAAACCAAGCGGGCATACAATCATTTGGAGTGGGTGACTGAATATGTCTTCAGTTGGACATTGATTTCTAAGGTAGAGAGTCAGTCCCGTGTTCATAGATTGGAAGACTTCAGATTATTAAGATGGCAATACTCCCCCAATTGATGTACAGATTCAGTGCAATCCTATCAAAATCTCAGCTGGATTTCTTACAGAAATTGAAATGCTGATCCTAAAATTCAGAAGGAAACGCATGGGACCTACAAGACTCAATACAATCTCACAAAGAGCTAAGCTGAGGACTCACACTTTCTGCTTTTTCCAAACTGCTGAAGCAACGGTAATCAAGACAGTGTGGCATGAGAAAAAGGGTAGATGCAGGAGCTCTTAGCAGGGAGAGTGGGACCACCGTTCCACGGGAAGTTAGATGCCTCGGCGCAAGGCTGCAGGCTCCTTGTGGGGAGCGGGGCTTCAGGCCGGACTTGCTGGGCCCAGGAGCTGAAGCACTGGGTTTACGGGGAAGGTGTTCTAAATTATGAGGACGTTGCAAATGAAATTTGCTGAAAATCTTGAGGCAGCTTTACAGATACGTACCTATATATGTGTATAAATATATGAAGCGTGGGCTGGGCAGTTAGCAAAAGGACCAGAGATGCGACCTGACTAATTTTACGGCTTCTTAAAAAATATGTAATAAAGGAAATATTCAGTTCAAAAGCAATGCATCTTAAAATAATAAATTAATAAAATAAACCACAAGTGCTTCTAGAACGCCACAAGATTATGTCAGTACTACACACTCACTGCCTATCAACACAAAAGCATGTTAAATTTATGTTATTTAACCTAATAAGAAGGAAGCTTAAAAAGAATCCTAGTGAATATTTTTTCCTCTTTTGATGCGTATTATTTCAGTTATTAAAAAATAATGCACCGCTGAAGCTGACGTAACATACCTTCACATATTTCAAACATCAAACAGTCTAGTGATAGACAGATATAGTAAAGCCTCCTCCCAGCACGGGCCGGATCACCCCCACCTCCACCAGGGACCCGGGATCCCTAACTTCTTATCAATCTTTTGGGAGAATGAAGAATGATTTTTCCAATCCACAAACCTACTGTATCTTCTTTTCTCCCCTCTTCTTGTGTGTAAATCTGTGGGCGTAACACGTGTCAGCAGCACCTTCTTCCACCTAACAACAGGGCGTGGCGATGCTGTTTCCACGTGACTATGTAAGAGCAGAGTGTCCTTCCCGAAGCCCCCCTCTACCCGCCCCTTTCCTTCCTTTGTTAATAGCCTGTAAGGACAGAGAGTATTATATTTAACTGACCCTCTACTGGTGAGCATTTAGGTAGTTTCCAATCATTTGCTAGTATGAACAAGGTTGCAATGAATCATCTTGTGAAACACTTTCCATTTCTCAGGATGCCAAGAAAATCTCAGCATGCCAAATGGAACTGCTTCCCATGGCAATGGGCATATGCTTTTGTAGTTTTGATAAACGCTGCCCAACTGCCCTCCAGAGGAGCTGTAGCAGTTTACTCTTCCACCAACAATGTTTGGGAGAGTCTGTTTCTGCACATTCGTGCCGCTCTAGTGTGTTGTGTTACCAAACTTACAAAATTTTTGCCAACTTGGTGGGTGAAAAATGGTAGCTCACTGGGGTTTCAACTTTTAACCTTTAAAAGTTTTAATCCGCATTTCTCTTGTAACGAATAAAGTTTCTTCGAATATTGAAATGTCATCTGTATTTTCTTTTCTCTGTACTGCTTTTCCATATTTTTGATCAGTTTTTTTCTAAGGGTTGTTAGTCATTCTCTTATACATAAAGGAGGTAGATACTTTATGACAAAAGTAACAAATATTTCTTCCTAAGTTTCCTTTAGACTTTGCTTACAGCATCTTCTGAAAAGCAGAAGTGTTTTATTTTGTTCATCTTTCGTCCTATGGCTTCCTTACTTGGAGGTCATAAAAGGATTGTCCCAAATTTGGTTCTAGTACTTGAATAGTTTCATTATGTTCCACTAAATATTAGATCCCTTTCAAAATTCTCCTAGAGTGTGGTGTGAACTGCGGATCCAGACTGCTAGCCAGAGCTGTCAAGACAACATCTTAACAGTCTACCTTTCCCCCACTGGCTTGAAATGCTCCCCTCATCAATATTTGCCCTCTTTGAAGCTAATTCTTGGTCCTCCGTCACAGTCGGCTGGTCTGTCTATGCCTGCGCCCGTCTGCTGCAATGAGCCAAGCGGCACAAGGCTCATGTCCGGTAGAACTCAGCCTTCTGCACGCTGCTCCTTTTCCTCCCGGGTCACAACTTCCCACCCACGCCATCAGGTCCTCAGTCACAAGACTGTGCCGGTGAGCGGGTGTGGCAAACATCATGAGTTAACTACAGAACCAGAGAGAATAAGGTACTATCACTAAGACACAATCAGGTAATTTCTATGTATCTATTAACACGTACTGGTAGTACTGTCTTACCGATAAAGAGAAGGAAACGCAGAGAGAGCAGGCACAGATGTCATGAGCTAACGGGCGCACACATCCCAATGAACACTGCCTTCCCAGTTCCCCAAGGGAAGCTACGTAACTGCCTCACCACTCCCAAACTCCTGTGTGAAATTAAAGACTATCCTGGTCTACTGCTAATAATCTGACAGGTTGTGTATGTAAATGGACATTAAAATCTTCTGAAAGTTCTACTTAAAGAACTGTGTTAGTTTTCTTTAACATTCTCCCTTCCACACTTTCTGACCACGGAGTATTTTGTTGTTGTTGTTGCTGTTGTTTTATGGGAATAATATCTGTATCTCATAAGGCTGTCGTGAGGGTTAAGTAAATGATATTAACAAGTTCAGAAAATACAGGAGGTACTCAGTTCGCTTTTGATTACTGTTGCGAGTCTTTCTATTAAATGCAGTACAGTTCAACTATCTGGGTCATCAGTAGCAATTTTCTCACTGTATACGAAAGGCAATTTCAATTCGTTTGAAAAACAGATTCCCCAAACAGTTATATAGTGCATGCGTGCATATATGTTTAGAAATGCGATTTCTTTTTCTGCCTGTTCGGAATATACTTTTTGAACTAATATCCTTGAAAAGAATTACTCTGTCGTTAAGTTTGCACCGGAACAAGTGTATTATAGTACATATTTATCTAAAAGTTCAGTTGAAAGAGGCTTCTACTGTATCTTTAAAAGAGTAATCCAAAATGAATAAAGAATAATCCAAAGGAAGTCTTTTTGTAAACTAAATTTAAGAAGTTTTCACACTTTTTTAACCAGTAGTATTTAATTATAAATTCGCTGAGCAAAAACTGAGTCTAAGAAAGCCTGGGAAGTCTCCAAGGGAGAAGGAAATAAAGCTGCGAGTCACTGCAGGTGGCAGGCAGTAAGCAATAAGGCAGCTCAGGGCTTCTTCCACAATGTACGTAACACAGCCCAGGAAACAGTCCTCTGCCACTTACGTTCTCACTAAAGGACCCATAAAGAAAGAGCCTGGTAATTTTAATTACTAAACAGTTGTGCTGGTTAAATTTAAAATTGGTTAGAGGGTACAAGAATAAAGAAGCTCATATTCCTCTGGTTAAAATGGAACATTTTATCAACGATGTTTAGCAAACAGATGAATGTCATTGGGAGTGTTGAACGCAATACATCACCAGGACAAAGAACACAAAGACCAATGTATACGAGGGATAAAGGTGTCATTTCAGGTCAATGAGGAAATGATGGGTTATACAACAAATGGTGTTCAGTCAATTGCCTATCACATGGGGAAGAATAAGTTAGACTCTTGTGGTCTTATACCATGCAAAAATAAATGCCATTTGGACTTTAACCTAAGGACACTAAATTATAAACGTGCTAGAAGAAAATACAAGAAAATATTTTTATAATCTTGATTTGAAAGAGCTTTCCTGAATAAAATTCAGAACACAAATGCTATAAAGAGACATAGCAAAAACACTTCATAAAACTTAAAACTGCTATATAACATAACAGTCATAAATAAAGTTAAAAGACAGGGCAAAGAAATGGACAAAATATATGAAACATATATAAAATGATTAATATACAGACTACAAAATGAGTACCTATGATTAATAAGATAAAAATCTTAAAAACTGGATAAAAAAACATAAGCAAGAAATTCCTAACTGGAGATCTACAAATGGTTATGTAAGCATTAAATGACTCTAGTAACCAAGGAAATACCAATTAAAGCCTAAGGTAACAGAAGGGCAAAATTTAAGAAGACTGGTAGCATTAATGAATGGTAAGGGAAACGAACGCCACTGGTAAGTGGCAAAGTTAGCAAAGGCTTTGGGAAGATGTTTGATGAGAGCCTTCAAAAGTAAAATACACACATACTCTTGGACTTAAGAGTTCACTTCTAGAAGTTATCCACAAGGAGAATCATTAAACCATTATTTATGGCTAAACACTAGGGGAGAATGTGAAACTAGATGTTTGCTTACAAAGGAAATGAGTTGTTAATTTACAATGATCCACAATGCGGACTTCCATACTGCTGAGAGGTAAGGGTTACCCTGCAAGCCTGCTTCCCAGAGTAGGAGCTGGTCTCCTACAGAGCTCCATGGAAGCCAACTACATCCTGGTAGGATGCTGGGAGGGCACGGCCTGATCACAGGGAAAGCAAGGGTCCGCCCCAACCACGAGTGTTCATGTGGTGCCAGAACAAGGCGAGCGACCTGGTAGGCCAGGCCACACGACTGCTCCCGCACAGCCCTGACCTCACGCCATCCAGGGTGGCCTCCCCAGGCCGTGGAGCCGACCCGCCCCGTGGTGCTGCCTTTCCCAGTGTGATGCCAGGCACCGCAACGTCCCTGAGTGTGGCTCCAGAGAACCACAGGTGTGACAGGTACAGAGACAGGCTGAGAGGAGGAGTAACGATGACATGCCTGTCTCTGAATCTCCCTCAGATGCTATGGAGGAAGCCCCGGTGTGTGTGTGTGTGTGTGTGTGTGTGTGTGTGTGTGTGTGTGTGTGTGTGTGTGTGTGTGTGTGTGTGTGTGTGTGTGTGCGCGCGCGCGCGCGCGCGCAGCTCATCATTCATCCTTATTTGTTGGACAAAAGCCATTCAACAAAATAACGTACACCTTACGTACTACCATGGAGAAACTTCCAAGACACACTGTTAAGTTAAAAACAAATAAGGCAAGTCCCAGGTAAATACATCTAAGAATCCTTTCAGCTTTTGAAAACTATACAATATACTCATCTAGATACACAAATGCATTAAATGGGTATTAGAAGAAAGCCTAGCAAACTATTGATCAGGTAATTATATTTATGGGAAGGTTTCCAAGGCAGAGGGAACGTCTGCGTTGGCTCAGTATATTTTTGGATCACTTGGATTATTCATGAGAATATCTTTAAGTTTTACTCATGTAAAGCAGATACGATCAAAACATGCAGCTTAAAAACTGGATTGGATAGTATTATACAGACTGTAACTGTCATCAACAATACAACAGTATGGCTGACATAAGTTGGTAATAAAAATGAAAATCAAGTGTAAAGATTCTCACGCTTACATAGACATAATTCAATTCGATGAACCAAGTAAAAGATTTAAGTAAGGCAAGTCAGGTTGTAAAGGTAATCACTTAGAAAATCAAAATGAAAACAGTAAAAAAAAAAAAAAAAAAAAATAGGGCAGAGAGGAGAGGTGTTAGCGGTAAACCGAGTGCATGAGCTAACTTCCTGAGCTGTGACAACAACCAGATGCTGCCTATAAACCAAGAAACAGAGAATCAGCAAAGCGTTTAGGTTAATCTCTAGCAGGACAAAACCATGAATGATCACAAGTGGTTACGTCAGGGGAGCGGGGCTTATCCTCGACCTTTGAAATAAACAGAGTCCCCACTCCAGCTTTTCATTTCTACAAACCTACGTCCTTACAGCACAGAGTGTGAGTCTCTCCTTTTCTGTTAACTAGCTAATTTAGCAAAGTGAAATGCTGTGAAAACAGGAGAGGCACGCGGACGAGAGGCCTTCCGAAGAAAAGGGTCTTTAATAAAGCTTAGGCAAGTGCAGCCTGCCCCTACTGCTAAGTCCAAGCAGGCACTGGAATCGTAGTTGTAGGGGAGGCTAAGGAGGGCAGAGAGGAGCACAGAGACCCTCACCTGCCTGAACTACACGCAGGTGTGCGCTTACCGAGCTCTGGCTTGAAACAGTCAGCTACAAGTAATACTGCTTTACAATTGAGGATATAAATATATGTAGTAGTTTACTGTAGCTTTTCTAGTTGAAAGCTTTTCAAACTTCAGGTTATATAAGTAAAATTTTTACTGAATCAGAAATACATTTCACAACATTTCTGAGAGTCTGGGCCACACCTGAGTTTGCTTGGGACAACCTTATAATGTCAGAGAGACAAAAAAAATTTTAAAGGCTGGATCCCACAGCTTCTTCACACGTGTGTAAGAGCACAGTTCATTGGGGAGGTGTGCAGACCTGATCACAATAATTCACTACATGCCCACAGACTCCCTTGGTCTATTAGGGGCATGGGAGGGGCTGCGACAAAATTTTAAATACTTCTCAAGTGGCTGAAAGGAGAGTGCATCCCTCACACCTGTTATACTGGAGGGGCCTGGCCAGCAAGCCACCAGGATTAGAGCGAGGAGGTGCGGCAAATAATAAGACAGAAAGTTTATTTTCCAGCCACAGGAAACAGTGAACTTCCCCGTCTTTGAAAGTCTCTTTCTCTGGCTCTAAGTTTATTCCTTACAAAGCTCAATGAGTTAAGTGTATACTTAGAGTAGATTTTAAATGCATACTTTATTTTGTAAAATTGAGTCCTGTCAAGGAGCGTTTAAACCTTTTATAATTGTAAAGTTATGTGATCCCTTTTGAAGAGAAACTTAAGAGAATCACTGATTACGAGGGGCCATCGAATTTATTTAGTAATCTACATCCATTTTCACAGAAATGCTCCATGTAATCCATTTAACAATCATAACTGGTTCATTTCAGTCACTGCACACAGTGCTTCCCTTTGTCCCTTGTAAGTCTCTCAAACGTCTTATTTTAAAGGAATATACAGTACTCCCGGAAGACATTTTCCCATTTCTATTCTCTTCGACTGCTGCGAGCCCTTGTTCTGTGTGATAAGGCAATCTCCTCCGGGATCGGAGCTGTGTAGTTTCGCACCACGAGTGACAAGGACTCGACTTGAATAAGTGCGGTGCGCAGGTTGTAATTATGTCAGCTGGAGTGTTGAACAAGGGGGCTGATTAATGTGCGCCCCGGCCCAGGCGCAGCCCCTATCAAAACCTCCGCACAGGCCAGCAGCGGGGACGGGCTAAAGCAGAAAGACAAAACACGCTGTACCGTCCGTGATGGATGAATTGCTCCAACAGTCTTCAGGCAGATGTTCCAGGACAGTATAATATACAATTACTCTGCCTTATCACTTTCCCAGGGACAATAAAGCTTCCTCCTTCTATAGCTCATGTGAGTGAAGGCAAAATTCGTTTTACTTTTACAGCACCGACTCACTTATCATGGTGCCTTGATTGTGCTTTTACAGCTAAAGCAGACATAGCTTCCAGTTTTAAACTAAAAAAGAAAAAAGAAAAACCTTAAAAACAAAACTGGAGCCTTGTTCTGAATCTCTTTTACATCAGAACCCACACATTTTAGAAGACTGTTGTGTTAGAAATGGATACAAGGAAGGTAATATGTGTGTGTGCGTGTGTAGTTAAAAACAAGTACACATAACAAGAGGTAGGATTTGGATTCTGTAATCATTACATTCATAACGTCATTTTTACAGGCCATACAGAAATCATTAATTGGAAGGAACATGTAATTAATTTATATATATATATATATATGCTGATATTGTCCATATCTTTCCCAGGCACAGAGCTCCTTGAGTCTGAGGGTACATTTCCAGTGACACACTTATTCACCGCCATTCCTAGGTGGCATCTTTGAGAGCCTTCTTCCTTAAGAAAGCTGTGTTAGCGGAGAGAAAAAGGAAGCTGCCCCAACTGTTTCAATAACACCTTGCAGCCAATGCTAAAATGAACCTATCTCAGGGGCACTGTGGTGAGTATTTCTATTACCTTTATTTGTACTCATGGAAATGGTGCCAAAAATTTGTTACAAGATGTACAGAACTATCTCAATTTGCAAAGGGAAATGTGCTTTTCATTTTTAAAGTTGAGAAACAAGCTAAAACCAAAATCTGAGAGGCAGCCATAACCGTCTTGTGGTAACCGTAATTTATAATGAAACAAAGCAGCAAAAATTCCAATAGAATCAAAGGAAATCCATACAAAATGCTAGTGAATGCAAAAGAAAAGCATACATCAACGTGTGGGGCAATATCTATGACTTATTTCCACTTTTTAGTGGTTTAGTACAACTGACACCAGCACTCAGCAGTTATAATACACCTTAAGTCATGAAAACAAATCATGTACCCTACCTCACCCTAAGGAGTGATACATTTGCTTTCTCTTTTCATACTACGCACACACTAACTCCAGTACCCACATGGTCCTTATTATTAACATTTCTCTTGGTAGGACCATTCCAGTAGAGTATATGTTTCTAGAAATATGGCAATTTGAAGAAGGCAGGGGTCAATCTAAAACAGTGAAACAGAAGTTTTAGTACAAATGGACATAAGAAGTATAATTGAAGCTGTGATTGGCAAAAGAGTTATACCATACCTATAATTATTTGGAAGAAGTCACGCAAATGAAAGGTAGGTAAAACAAACAGCAAGGGTTGTAAATATAGAAGGGGGTCAGGTGTCATCACAATAAACGCCTATGAGTTTCCACTGGCTTATGATGTCACTAGAGGGCCCATGAGATTTACTGGTCTTAGAAAAACCCTAAGACATTAGCAAACATTGTTTAGAATAAGTCATAGAAAAGATGTCACACTTTAAAAGATTACATTTAAGATGAGTGTGATGGCCCTGAATTGTTTGCTAGTGCCAAGCAAATTTTTGAATTATGTATAACAGTTAAAGTAATACAATGTTTTGTGGAAATAAATTCCTCGTGGAAAGCAAATAAAATTCCAGTGTTTGAATGTGTATGTAGGGAGGGCAGAACAGTCCCACTAACAGTCTCTATGTTCTTTGATTCACAACTTTGAATACGACAGAGGTAAAAGTTGGTGCTGCGCGGTATCCCCAAACTGCGGGAGGGTAAAGATTCAGAGGTTTGAAGCCGCAGCTCTCCATCTCGCGAGATCCCAAGGTGGGAACAGCGGGGAGGCGCTGCTGATTCTTCAAAATCGTTATCGGCGCCGCTGATGCGTCACAAAACCCTCACCTGACATGCACCACCTGAGCCCTTAGGAAAAGGCACTGTTCAACTTCATTGTTTCAGCTGGCTCTTTCAACTCCGCTTGTAGGAAGTTCAGTAAAATTTTAAAAGCAATCTTCACCAAACAGATGAAAACAAACACGCAAATCCAATGTGCATCCAGCTCCCTGCGCATGCAGCTATCCCAACTCCCCAAGCGTTTTCAGGAAGCAGCCTTTAAGACACTCCTTTCAAGACCAGCGAACAAGTATCCTCACCACGTCTTCACCACCTCTGACCCCTCGCGTGCTTTCTGCTCCTACCCCTGTGCTAGGACCGAGCTTCCCCAGAGAACCCGTGCCGTCTGGGTGGCTGCAGCGGGTGCACTGCCCTGAGTGCTGCCTGCCCGCTGCCCGGAGGTCCCTTCCATATCTGGAGGCTACTTCTCAGTCTCTCTGACATTTCTCTTTGCCCCTCTGCTTTTCCGTTTTCTGCATCTTCCAAGGGAAATGCCAGTCGCATCAATGCTTTCAAGTTCCACATACACCAGCACTGACCTACACATCTACTGGCACGTTTCCATGTGGATATCCACGGACACTTCAAAGTCAATGCATCCAACCCACACACATCGTCATTTTGCGAAAGGGATCTCTCCTCTGGGAGTGAGGACCTGGTGAATGGCACCGCCGCTCACTCAGCAGCCCTGGCCTAGGCATCTAAAGGATGACATGCATCTTTCTGTCACCCTGTCCCCAAATTCATCCATTTGGTCACCGTGTTCGTTCATTCTACCTCCTAACAAGCACTGGAATCAGCCTCTCTCTATATGCATCGTGGCTACTGTGTGAGTTTATTTAGGATTAGTCACTTATTTCTGCCTACACCTTTGCAATTGTCCTTTAAATGCTTTCCCAACTCCTGCTGTGTCCCTCTCTGCCTCCTCATTTGTACTGCGTCGGTGATCACTGCAAAGCAAATTGTGTCAGTTCCCTCCTGAAACTTCTCCACTGGCTATGCACTGCCTTTGGGGTAAAACTCAAACTGCCCGGCATGGACGAAATGGCCCACAGAGTTTCCGGCCCCCCTTCACCACCTAATCCCATATGGCCTACAAGCCAGGCTTGCCGACATGAGAAGATAACTTACAATCAAATGAAAAATACAATTTGGGAGTGGAAAGTGGGACAGAATCTTACTTTTAATTAAAATTAAAGCTATCTGAGGTTTTTAGAACAAAACAAATGTCTCAAATTTAAGTGTCAACCACTTTTTACCTCAAATAATTCAATCCAAGAGATTAACTGATTTAGTTAAGCATAAGCACTAAAAGTTTACCACATTTTCTCTGTACGGGAAAATTCTAATTTGTTTTATGACATTTCATATTTCTTAAAAGTTGTAATTTAAGATGAATAAAAACCAAAACAATCAGGAGAGATATGACCGAGTTCAGTTAATCAACATGATTCAAAACTTAAGTAGTGAGAGATCCCCAAACTGTGTCACAACTGATATAAAAGATACAAAATGAGAGAGTGGGGTTGTTTAGCAAGATGCAAACTAAAAGAATTAAGACTAAGGAACTAAAGTTTAAGGGGTAAGAGGAAGGTAAATATTAGGTTAAAATTCCCCGTAGGCAAAAGCATCACATTACATATTATGCATATTATGTTACTGAATAACAGATTCTGGTTTATTTCGAGCACAGCTCACTATGCAGGAAGGAAAGGCAGAACACCATTTTCCAAAAAAGGAAAATATTCGGGAGTACTTCTTGTTATAGAACTTCTCACAAGCACAGTTCTTCTCATAAATAGGAAAAAGCCAACAAAGGGTTTGTGCTACATTCCCTTAATTAAGAAAATAAAGATGTGAAAGTGAGAAAAGATGTAATCTTGTTTTTACAAACATTCTTAACCTAAAGCCAAAACATACACAGGTGCTACCAGGAAGGCAGCATCTTATTCCACCGAAGGGGTCTGAGGTCTAGAAGGCACACTGATAGAGAAGCTGCCTCATACAGACCACTGGGTGCCCACTACCTAAACATTCCAAGTTTTTCTCTCCTTCTCCTTCCTTCTTCCAGTTTTTTACAGGCCCCAGAGAGAGGCAATACTTCAGAACATACTGAAACAAAGGATCCAAAACCAAAATGAAATAACTAAGATCTTAGCGTTCTCACTGAACTAATGACAGGTGGTCAAACTTTTATACACATCAAAGGTATTATTATTTCTCTCAACCCCACATCTGACCTTGTGAAATTCAACCATATAACCAGAAGGGTGTGCCCGATGCTCCACTGACTGTTGTTCTAGATAATCCTGGTGATTACAGAGTTTTCCTAATAAGCTACACACTGTATGAGCCTTTAATGCTGGGAGATATAGTTACATAGTAAAGTGTTCTGTTGTGTGATAATAGCTCTAGTGTCTGAGGAATAACTTAGTATGCAAGAGACTATTGCCCCCCCAAAATTTTCTATTTTTTCATCTCTAAGACCTTTCTTTCTACCACAATATATACAGATATATCTACCTACCACCCAAGGGACTGTCCCTAGTAATTCCTTTTAGAAAGACCATGCCCAAAGACAGTGCTGGTCCTTTTATAAGGACTGGATTTGGGACTCAAAAACAGCAGGTTAAATAAACATGTTTATCTAGATTCTACTTTAAGAGATGACAAAGGGAATGTATGGTCACTTTGTGTTCAGAACGGCTCTTTTAATTAATCTGTCATCTCAATGACGATTTCAGCTACATCAACAAACAGTTTACTTATAGTCATAAACAAATTATCTTAGATTTTTCTGCCTTTTAACGACATATGAACCAATTTATAATTTTTAATGCTATGGAAGCTATTTGTTTTCAAGTCTACAGATTTTTTTTTTTTTTTTTTACTTAACCAAGTTTTGGTAGATGAAAATTTACTAACAGTAACTAAAGGTCTGACATAAATACTGTGCTATATTAGCACATAGGCTTAAACAAAAATTTTTAAGTCTATGTACTTGGGTGTCTCAGGGCAGAGAAGAAAAGTATGAGTAAAATATGCTACAAATAAACATAACATTAGACATATACGTTAGAGAAAATAGAAAACTAAATCAAAGCCACAAAACCACAAAAATCTCAGAATTACTGAGTTTCTTTTTTTAATTCACTAATAAAATGATCAGAGAAAATTAGGAGGTATTTGTTCAGAAAGAATTCAATCTCTGCTGAAACATGAACGTTAGGAATAAAAAATACACTTACATACAGCAAAACTTTCATAATTAGGATAGAAAAACCTGAAAATACAATTATGTTTCTTGTTAGGGAACCCCTCAAAAGATCCCATGGAAACTTACCAGAAACATCTACTCCATGTGAAAGGTCGGTAGTACAAGTCCATAAAGTACCATCTTGACACCTGCTAGGAGAATCTTCTTAAGCGATATTTAGGCAGCCAATGACCAAACACGGTTCCGCAAACCAGCCACGATACTGACATCTACCTGTGGCTCCCTGAACTGGGTGAGGGTAGCAAGCAGGAAGCGGCCATCGACCAGGACAAGGACGACCAACAGGGTAACAACAGACACATCTGCCTCCCAGAAGAAACTGACCGCAAACAGAGGAAAGCCTTGGAATCATCACCATCCCAAGAAAAGTCTGCAAAGTAACTGGGCTTCGAGACTTTCAAACTAACCTTTCAGCCTATGACATCTGCTTTTTATTCCATTAACGGGATTAGCAGTTAAAATAGAGTAGAATATAAATAGATAACGAACAGACTTGATATTAATGAAATAATATTGACTGATGTTTTGCTTATTTTGGGGTGAGAATATTTACGATCTACTCTCTTAGCTAATTTCCAGTATTCAGAACAGCTCATCAATGATGGTCACCATGTAGTACATGAGCTCTTCAGACCTTACCCATCTTATAACTGAAAGTTTGTATCCTTTTACCAACCTCTCCCTGTTTCCCCCACTCCCCGGCAACCACTCTTCTGCTCTCTGTTTCTATGAGTTTGACTGTTTTGTTGTTGTTTTCAGGTTTTTTTAAGATTCCACACGTAAGTGATATCATGCAATATTAGGCTTTCTCTGTCTGGCTTACTTCACTGACAAAAAGTTTTGAATTTAAATTTTGTTCTGATATAACTAGGCTTGTGGCATCAATCAAATTGCTTCAAATATAAATTAATATTAGACATTTTCATTTCATTATTTTTATGCAGTGTCATTACTCTTCAAGAACTTCAAAATCACCCAAAAGAAATAAATGCTACCTTTGATTCTTCAGAAAAACAAATGTGTGCTGTTCATTTCGGTATGTATAATTTCACTTCTCTCTCAGTACATATGATGTTCTGCTACAAAGACAAAATCTATTTTTTCTCCTTGTTATTATTCAGGGCGAACCCAAGTTTGATCCGTCTATTGCTTCTCCTGCTACAACCTGTGAACCTGCACAGGAAACCAAAGGAAAATGGGAACCCTCAGGGGAGATCATCCACAGGGAGGAAATTATCCCCTGCAGAGCCAGTCCCCAAGTCAGGATGCTGCTGAAACAATGGAAGACAGAACAATAATCCCATCGTATACTGAGGCCTTAGTGCCTTATTATTTAGAAAAGCCTAATAAATGTAAAATGTTTATACAGCAAAATTATGTAAAAAGGCATACTATTATCTAAGACCTGAAAGTTTTCGTAACTGAGACACTTTATGGAAATACGTATTTGAGAAATTAATACAAACTTTAAAGGGAAATAAAAATTTATTATAATTTTTTATCATTACATCTTAAAACTATCCTAAAAATGCTTCCAGCATCATGTAAAGTTAAGACAGAATTCAATTAAATTAAAAGTATTTTTTGACAAAAATTTTCTAGGATACACACACACACACACACACACACACACACTTCAAATGCTTGTGACAAACACTAAATTTTACCTAGTCTGGTCACATGTGTAAAAACTTACCAAATGTGACTATAAGAAATACTAAACAAAATATTTAGAAGAGTGATAAAAGAGATGTTGGGGAACACCACAAAAAGTACATTTTTTGTTGAGACTCCACTACTTGGGTCAAAGGGTAAATCAAATATTCTTAGCCTCCCCTCATCTAAAAGGAATGAAAACTCTTCTTGAGGTCAAAACCTGGTGCATTAATGACTCTGTGGAATACACTGGCCAAGAGCTAAGTAAACCATCAAGTAAGGAAAAGAATCAGAGTGTATTTCCAAGTTCAGCAAAACAATGGGGGTGAATCTTTAATATGAAGCAGGATTTATAAATTTTATTCCTCAGCTCTATGATATGTCATATTTCTAATTGGAGTTATAATTTAAAATAATAAAAAAGAATAGTGAATAAAATGAAAAGTAGAACACTAAAAACAACTTTTTAAAAGAGTGTGAGTAACACTGGCAGTACTGAGGCAATTATGCAGTTGAGCAGAAATCTCAGTCTTAAGGAACAATGAAGGTATTCCAAGATCAATAACAGGGACACAATAAATAAATGATCAAACTGCAGACTTTGGCCTGAATTTTAGTTTTCTTTGATTTACTAAATGATATTTAAAGTGTCATATAAGATTATCCTTAATATTTTTAATACTGCAGGTAGAATTTTGTGTTACTTTTCATGACTTATCAGTGGTCTACTGTTTAATATGCATTTATTAACCTTAAAAAATGAAAGCCAATGAGAAGGTGAGTTTCACGTAAAAGAAAGCCCAATTACAGCCAACTTTAGTGCAAATCATCTAATCTCATGTGAAAGCTAATGTCATCAGTGGAACAGAGTGCAGCTTGATATTCATAAACTCCATGGGGAAATAAGGATTTACATTATTAGAAAGGGTACTTACTATAACATATTAAAGTTTTTTCTATTTCTTTCCTTAATAGAGAAGCGACAATTAAAACATAACAAAAAAATAAAAGTATAGAAGAATGTTAGATTGTTTCCATTTTAAGGTAGAAAAAAATCTAAAGAAGTTGCTGCATAAATAATATGGTAGGACAGCATGCTATGAATCTAAATTTATGCTTCGAAATTATAATGAATACTAATTAATAGTGAAAAAGTTTTGGAGCAATGATGGAATATACTGATCTATAATGGATTAGAATTTTGGATATCTTAGACAGTAAAAGCTTAGAAAAAGGGTACACGTTTACATCTAAACAGAATGAGATGTCACTGCCTAAATTAATAATGCAAACTTGAAAAATAGCCCCAGGTTCAAAAGACCAATTATAAAATTCTTTTGTAAACAAATCTATATTCACATTTTTCATGAATAATTATAACTACTAAAATTTCTCCACTAATGTTCAATTTATAAAATGAAAAATATATTTTCAAATGAAATTTAAACAATACCTCAGTTTCTAATGATGGTAATTTACCTGCAAATAAGTGTTAATAATGACAACAACAGGAATACTCTACAGGAATCATGTTTATCTATTTATATTAAGCAGACAAACATCTAAATATGAAAAAAGTATTTAAATATTTTAAGCAATAAAATATCATGGAAAGATACTGATAAGACAAATACGACCATATTTTCTCAGGAAATATGTGATCATCTTATACATACTTTTATTCTACAGAAATCATACCAACTCCAATTTCTTTATCTTGTGAAAGAAGATACTTTGCTGTTGTAAGGTAGATATGGTAAGCATCTTGTTCTTCCCATGCTATGCAACCAAAACAATCTTTATGAACTTAAAACTATCTGCTCATTCAAAAATCTTATTCTCCTCAACAAGAAAACAAAGGTATCCATTGAAAATTCTACATTTCATTCACGGTCACTAACTTTAGGAGTGTTCATATATTTGGAAGTTTTTCATACTCCTGGTCAAGTTAACTTGTCTTTTGTTCATTAGTAAAAGCAAACCCAACCTTGTATATACGCAGAATGAGAAAACTGTCCTGTGAACAGAAAGCGTTCAAACTATTTACTTTCAATAATATTCAAATTATTAAAAAGGCTTACATAAAGATAAAATCACCCTTTTATCAAGGACTTTAAGCATTTCAACAGGAAATTTGACAGCAATCACTAGATGTAAACATCCTGAAAATTACTTCATAGGAGAGTGGTGACAGGCTTAGAGAACACCGGCTCCCTTTCGCGACAGTGCCTCACAGAGGTCTGATACGGATGGGGTCCAGCTGGGTCCAACGCACTGCTCAATGGACGCGATGCTACTTCAAGGTGATAACTTGGATAGGGGACAAGTAACACGACCTCGACCTTTGCAAAAGTATAATACCATTTCAAGCCCAGAAAACCTGAAATACTTAGAAATATGTTCATGCATACAGAGACCTGAGTGTACCAAAACACAGTACCGATCAGCCAAACAAAATTCACATCCTAATCTTTGTAGTACTACTATTAATAGCCTTAAGTCATACTTCTATAAATTTCTTCAAAAAAAATCATGGACACACACAGAGATTTAGATAAAAGTATTTTTGGAGTAAAAACCTGAAAATGGCATAAATGTCTAAAAATTTAATAAAGTTATTATTGTTTATCAATCTAACTTGAGGCCATGCAAGTATTAAAATTACATCGAAGAAAAGAGTGGTTTTCAAACTAGGCCTTTTGAAACTCTAAGGTATTTCAGTAATTATCTAACAATTGATTTGGAGTTTCTTTTTTTTAACAACTTCAAAAACTGTAAAAAAAAAAACAACAACAACAAATCCACCATGGCATGTACTATAATTTTCAGACACTAAAGACCTTCAAGGCACTGAGACTCTTGCATTACCTCACTGAACAGTATCTTGAGGTTTGTCAGGTCAAGTGAAACCTACAACCATCTGAAGCCCTAACCTGAGAAGAGAGTGAAAGCAAGGGCTGCCGTGCACAGCCGAGCTCTGGAGAAGTGACCTGGTGTGCTCCTCACCGTACGTCAGCAGTGCTCCTGAAGCTCGTACCCAAATCATTTGTCTTTTGTAAATGAGCAAGAGGCTGAAAGGCTGCAGTGAGCCTCAAAAGCCTGAGCTCCTGACGACCCGCCCCTGCTGAGCGCTCCCTGCAAAGCCATAAACTGGACCCCAAGGCTAATCCAACAGCAA